>NW_010249612.1:7110-23492 GCF_000690775.1 Eurypyga helias
CTCCAGCATCTCTGTGTCCTTCTGGGAGCGATGGGCCCGAAGCCGAACACAGCACTCAGGGTGCGGCCTCACCAGTGCCCAGCACTGGGGCACAGTCACTTCCCTACTCCTGGTGACCAAGGCTTCTGTGCCACTTCCCAGTCACCAACCAGGAAGCCAGTAAACTGTCATTTTCCACTAAACAATTCCAGTAGGAATATTGTTCAGTTACAGGCACCGTCACCTCTTTCTACAAGTAGAGAATCCATCTGTCCCTTTACAAACCGTGCATCCCAATGCCGTGCCCTCAGGACCATGACCGGCACCTGCCCAGTAACCACAGCCCTGCAGGGAGCAGCTGCCAAACCAGTTTACACTGCCCCAGCGCAGCAACCGAGTTGCAAGGAAACTAAACCAACTGCAAGCCCTGATGAAGTGCGTGTGTGTGAATCAAACCCATGCATCGTCGATGCAAAATGTTCAAAGTTTAAAAAATCCAACTAACTAAATACTGAAAAAAAGTGGACAGCGTTCACATGACATGGCAGAACTTACTAAGCAGAGTTTATCAAAAATTAAATCAAACCTTGGAATTATCATAGATTCAAAGAATCACAGAGTGGTTTGAGCTGGAAGGGACCTTAAAGCCCCCCCAGTGCCACCCCCTGCCATGGGCAGGGACACCTTCCACCAGACCAGGTTGCTCCAAGCCTCATCCAGCCTTGGGCACTCCCAGGGATGGGGCATCCACAGCTTCTCTGGGAACCCGTCCCAGTGCTCCCCACCCTCTCCGGGAAGAATTCCTTCCTGATGTCCCATCTCCATCTCCCTCTTTCTGTTTAAACCCATTACCCCTTGTCCTGTCACTCCCTGCCCTTGGGAAAAGCCCCCCCAGCTTCCTTGTAGCCCCCCCAGGCACTGGAAGGGGCTCTGAGGTCTCCCCGGAGCTTCCCTTCTCCAGGCTGAACCCCCCAACTCCCCCAGCCTGTCCCCATGGCAGAGGGGCTCCAGCCCTCGGAGCATCTCCGTGGCCTCCTCTGGACTCGCTCCAACAGCCTCGTGTCCTTTGGATACTGGGGACCCCAGAGCTGGATGCCATTACACGATAAGGGAAGGCAGGAATAAAGCCTGAGGAGGGATCTGAGCCACTGAACTGAAAAGTCACCGCTAAGTGCTGAGGGGAACTAGCACTGCCTTGGCTGGCCCAAAAGTACCAGCCCCAGGAAGAATTCTGTGTTCCACACTGAGGGAAGGCACTGGGGCCACAAAGAGTGATGGTCCCTCTGCAGCTGAGTACCTGAGAGGACACTGTGCCAGTGCCAGAAGGGGGCTAGAGACGGAGAAAGGATCAGGCTCTCGGCTCGGCAGCAATGCCAGGGCATGGAGCACCACAGCCAGGCTCCCGCTGTGCGAGCTGCACTCCAGAGTCAAGCAGCACAGCAGCAAAAAGCTATGAATAAAAACACTGTTACCCAAGAGGGAAGAATGCATTTCTGGTTTTATGTACAGGCAGGTAACAATGATTATTACTGGAATTACGTTCGGTATAAATTACTACTAATGAGAACAGAATGTGACCATTCTCTTGTCTTTGATACCATTATTAAATATCCATTTTTGCTTCTTACCCGTGGCAATAAATAGGAATCTACTAGCAAACCAGACCATCCTGGTACATCTTGTGAAGAAGTGTTTACCTTTCACTCCCATTGTTACCTACAGTTCAGCTTTCTGATTTTAAGCCTTACAATGCCACTTAATTCTAGAGCAGTAGGAAGAGGAAGCAATTTGCGTAACGCTTAACAGTGACCTTCAGTTAATGCGTCCAGGTTCCTGCATCTCATCTCTGCATTATTTCAGCATGAACAAGAGCATCTGCAGTTGTAAAAGGGTTATAATTCATTTTTACTCAAGTGAAAACAGCGAGAGAACCGCTGTACTGTTTCTGAACGTCTGCCATCTCACCCCCCGCAGCCTGGGCCCCACATGCCCTCTGAAAGGTACTGCTCCACCCCGTCCTCTCGCATTCTTTTGCCCACACGCTTCATATTGCTGTGTTGAAAAGAAAACCTAGTTTCTAAAAGAAATACACGTATTAGCTCTTCCCACACGACTTATGCTACGTGTTCTTTTTTAAAGCACTTCTCCACAGAGCTGTTTGAGGTACAGAAACCCTCCACCCCTTGCTCCTTGGATCCCTTCAGAAGGAGGCCGGACTGATGCCACCTTGGCAATGCACGCAGGGATCAGGCACACAAAGGTGAAGGGCTTCGTCAAATAACATAAACCCCACTCTTTTCAACCAAAGTGGCATTTTGAACCTTCCGTGGCTCAGCCGGTTTTGCAGACACACACATATAATTATCACTATTCCTAAATAAATGTACAAAGATTTCTACAAGGCAGTAGTGTGTCGGTTTTATCGGGGTTGGTTACACCAGGATCTGTAGCACTAGCACAGACACCCCGCAGCTGAAGTGCGGTCTTTCTGGCCCTCGTGCATCCTGTACCAGTTTGGCACCCATGGCAACTACACAGGACAGGGAAGCCTTCCTACCAACGATTCTCATCCTGGGAAGACCTGTCCTCCTGAGACCTTACCCACTCTTGGCCAGGAGAGGTGAAGGAAGGATCAGACACTTACCCGCCTGAACAGGGCAGATTCAAAATTAAGTCTGTGCTGGTTCTTACACCCACTTCTAGAGACTTCTCTGCATGCATGTGTGCACAGATACACACAAGTATTTATTTATTCACTGTACACACACATTTATGTATAAAAACATTTACCTTCTTACGACCAGTTTCTTAATTGCTGGTAGGACTGAGAGGTTTTGATTTGGGAATGCTCAAATGTTTCAATTAAAGAAATCACGGCATTCCCCAACGGAACACTTGGTAAGCCAAAATCGCGACCCTTATGCTGAGGCCAGCTTTAACCGACTGCCACAAAATCCTGCTGGCTCTCAGGAGTTGCAGCCTGGCACTCGATCCCAGCCCTCCCCACGGAGGGCTATTTTCTGCAGGCCTGCATCACAGGAAGAGCAAGTTGGTGATTTTCAGCGCTGACTGATCTATACCCACACGCGTTCCATCAGCCGGGAACCACACGGGAACTCTTAACGCCGTGACGTTTGCTGCGAGCTCCTGCCAAGGGGAGCTGGCCTTCCCCTCGCCCAGTCTCACTGCTTGGGGAGTGTGTATTTCCATCCATTCCTCCCGCAGGGCATACCCCCTGCGCAGCGCCTGCCCGGGGGCTCTTCTGTCGGTTCGAATCTGGGACAGGGACTTCACTGGAGAACTACATGTACCAGCACATGCATTTTTAACCAGCAAAGACAAAAAAATTACAATGAAATAAATCACAACTGTACTTGTTCCTTAAGGAGTGCTGATGCATTCTGAACAGAGAAATCACTGCATAATTCATAAAGCAAATCCTTTCATTATTAAATTAAATTATCCGCCCTCCGGATTTCACCGAAGACAGAAAGCGGTCGTTGTTGCTATGAGGCAAAACCTTCCTCATAATCCTGGGAGTTCAAGAGCCTGCTCTCCCCCGTCCTGAGCAGCGTTCGAGCCGCATTCCCCGGGGGAGGGTACTGTCGCAGGGGGAAGGCTTCAGCCTCTGCAGAGGCCGTAACCGAGCCCCATCGTGGCTGGGCAACGGGCCCTGGCACAAAGGTTTCCATTTCGAAATGCTCCGAGCTGTGAGAAAGGGCTCACCAAGAGCCATCTGACTTCGGCTTTCAATGGACCCTACTCGGGCTTTTTGTGGAGCCCGGAAACGCCACCGCCTTCCCTGCGCAGAGAATAACTTCTTGATCCTTGTGGCTTTTTTGAGGGGGAAGGGAAGGAAAAGGGAAGGCAACTTTTACAGACTCTGTTACTGTATTTCTCCTTGCAAACTGGCAAAGCAAAACACCCTTTTCAACCTGGTTTGCCATGAAATGGTTATGTGAAATACTAATAAAGGGGAATTAACCTGCAAGTAGGCTCGAAGAAAATTTTAATTCCATCACTTGCCAACGCAGAGCCTCGTTCTGCACGTTGGGAAGCGTCTCCCAGTGGTGTACGGCATTCCCTCTGCTCGCCCTCAGCATCTGCAGGAGTTACCCGTGATTTGCAGAGCTGGGCGCTTGCAGGAGACTCAGGAATGTACAACTGCAGCCAACTTTGAATGCTGGTTCTGATGTATTTACATGCGATGCTCAACATCATTTAACACTCTAGTTTACAGGGGATCAAGAATTTATTCTGCTAGAGGAAGCCTCAACGATTCTTTAAGGCTAACATTAATATTTCAAGTACCAAACACTTGTACATTTTTTTTGCATTTCTATGAGTGTAACTGGATTCATCCTGTTACAAGGCTTTTAAGCTGAGTGGTCCCAGTTCTCCAGCGCTTACCACCTGCAGACACCATCGCCCAGTCTGGCTAAGCGCATGCTTCCCAGGATTTCCTGGTAACGTTTTGTTTCAGGGAGCGGATGACTGCACGGCAGGGGAAGGGAAGTATGGACAGCTCTGTTCTCCCCAAATACAGTTATCAGTTAAGGCTTCATCTCCCGAGAACAAAGCTGACTCGGTTGCAGAAGTGGATCCTCAGCCAGGTAACCACTGTCAGCAACCAAAATCAAAGCCCAGAATCATAGAATGGTTTGGGTTGGAAGGGACCTTAAAGACCATCTGGTTCCAACCCCCTGCCATGGGCAGGGACAGGAAATTGTTCAGAACTGAAGGGTGGCTCATGTATCTCACAGCTCCGTTTAAGGTTGTTGCAAAATGGTAAAGGCCAGTGGAGAAAAAAAAAAGGGTTAACTGGGGGAAGAAAGGAAATGCCTAAGAGCCTGGAATTCCCACATGACCAAAGGGAAGGGGGCAGTTTGTTTGGAGAATACTCCAGTGCCCCCAGGTTAGGAGCTACCCTCCCTGACCATGCAAGGCGGCTGTGCCCTCAGGCACTCAAAGCTTGAACTAGGTGCCCAGACACGGTTGTCCAGTGCCGTTAGAGATGCCACAGAGGATTCAGGATACCCTCAAAACACGTTCAAATGCAACAGAGGACTAATGGGAGACCTACAGCCTCCTGCGTCAGCAGCTGGAGGCCAAGTGGGACACGCTGGGGCATCTCAGCTGGTTCTACATGCCTGGGTCTGGGCAACGGACCCAAGCACAGAGGTGGTTTGAAGACTCTCCCTCATGATTCTGAATTTTCAAATCTATGTATCTCGTCTCTGGAAAAGGTAGGAGAGCTCCAAGGTGAGGTCCCAGAACGGAGAGTGACTCTCCCAAACCTGCGGAGTGGCAGAGCTGAGGACAGACAAGAGGTTTTGCTGCGTCCCAGTCCAACGCCAATTCCATTGGGCCGTGCTGCCTTCCCAAACAGAAATATCAGCAATCTAAATAAAGCTCTAATGAGTTTGCATTCCTAATTACTTTGGTGGAATACAGTTGTAGCCAAAAAGTTCTATTTTTAGAATGTTTCCAGTAAAGATCCCAACATTTCTATCCAGAGACAATGTGTTTTCTGTTTATTTTAATATACGGGCTTAGTCTTCCACTTCCCTAAAAATAAAAATTAGCTGCAGTAAAATTAATTACTGCAATGATTTGCTCTTTGAGAGGCGGACTGCAGTAAATTTAGAGCTAATAGGGTACGACAAGAATAGACAAGCTCACCTCAGATGACCTGAAAACCGGTATTTGCCACTGGCCTCCCTGATGTGGACAGACCTTTATTTGGAGCAAATTAGTAACTGGAAGTGCAACAGAGGCATCCAGGGTAAGAACACTCGCATCTACATACCAGAACTTCTGTACTCAGTTGTCTGGGGCTGAAGTAAATGAGCTCAACAGAATTCCACAAATCACAGAATCTTAGAACCTTTTAGGTTGGAAAAGCCCTTAAGCCCACCCAGTCCAACCGTTACCCCAGCACTGCCCAGCCCAGCACTGACCCATGTCCCTGAGCACCTCGTCCACACGGCTCTGAAACCCCCCCGGGATGGGGACTCCCCCCTCCTGGGCAGCCCATTCCAACACCTGACAGCCCTTTCCCGGAAGGAATTTCCCTGATATCCAACCTAAACCTCCCCTGGCACAACTCGAGGCCGTTTCCTCTTGTCCCATCACTTGTCACTTGAGAGAAGAGACCAACCCTACCCCGACACCCTTTCAGGGCGTTGCAGAGAGCGGTAAGGTCACCTCTGAGCCTCCCCTGCCACAGGCATACAGCACCCTCGGTGCCCCCCCGCAGCATGGGTACAGCATGGGCAAAGCCGAGCAGGCGCCTGGCTTTAGGGCCATTCCAATGTGTCCAGGGCTCTCCTTACGGCTGGGCTTCACCCAAGTCATGTGCCATGAGCCTTCAGTAACCGCTGATGTCCTACAGAAGTCTAGATGCTCTGCACCTACTTATGCTAAAACTATTACAACCAATCTGTATTTCCATGTAAACATTTGCTGTTTCACATCATATTTAAATAGTCTTCCTCAAAGACAGAACCGCTGATTTTACGTGAAACCACTCGCTGCAATATGGAAACAGGCTATCCTGATGGGATTTGCTGGCATGTCTGGCTTTCACCAAAGCTCCTGTCTTCAGGACACATCTCACATCCTACACTGATCTCTCAAGAATCACTGCGAAAACGTGCACGTGTATCTTGATTTGTAAGTTTGCTGGTTTTCGTAAGGTTTTTGGAACAAGTACAGACTCGGTCCTGAGGTATCTGTGCATTTGTTCTCACAACACAGTGTGAGATATTTCTGAGAGTTTCTAGTAATTTATTTGCATTATCAGGTAAAAAAGAGTGTGTAGAATTAAAATTTCAGTGCTAGTTTTAGTTATTTGCATGAAGATAAAGATTTGGGGTGTGCGCAAGAAACACATTATTCAAATCTACACTAGAGGAACATCTGAATTGGGAAATCATGGTCTTGAAAATAATAAAATACCCAGGCAAATCAGTTCTGGCTCTCATACTTCGATCTGGTGTGGATTCCTTACGTGGTACAGCGAATGTAGGCAACAGCACCACGCAATGAAGGTTAAGGTCATGGTCTGTGTGCACGCCTGTGTTCACACAGAGGAAGGTGGAGAAGGTACCTGAGGTTTTAAAAGCAGAACAGGGAGGCCAGCACTGCACTGAGCAACCACCTCGCTCCCAGCTGCAGAGACAGCTCCAGCCCTGCCTCTTCACTGCACAGCATCAACGGGTCTCGGGCAATGAGGGTTTTGGCGACTGGACCACAATTACAGCAGTGTTTGTGCCCACAGAATTGAAATTCCCTGCTTCAGAAAGGTGCAACTCTGCAACCTACCTGTCACACTCTAAAGAACATGGCTTTTGCACAGCTGTATCAGCCAAAGCTTTCCAGCCATGAATGTCTGAAAGTGGCTTCTTAGGGTCTGGGCTGACAGGGCTGATGGCATTATGAACTGCCTGAAGAAGGTCAGTATTGCAGGAGAGAGAAGACATCTACTGGGCAACATGTGGTTACTGGGCAACAAGTGGTGGGTACAGAAACCAGCGCTTGGGACGTCTGGTCCAGCTCTCCCCACCTCACTACCAGCAAGCGGTTGGCCTCTGCACAGGAGATGAACTGCCAACGTTCACCCTCGTTCTTCGTAACAGCTGCAAAACTGGGCCTTACCCTGTTCACCAGCCTCGGTGAAGTTTATTTGACGTGGGTACTGACAGTCCTGGGAAAACTCCAGGGTTCATTTGCAAGCATCATACTAGCAGGCTGTCTGCTGAGCTGCAGGCACTGTAAAGTTAAACTGAAATGGTGTTTTTGCTTACTAGGAAAACATAATGAAGAAAAATATGTTGAAGAACAGCAGAAGCCTTTAAAAAATGGAGAACATTATCAGCCCAGAATGTAATGGCTTTATTGGAAGGTGTCTAAATTGCACTGCTTTTGTAAGTCCTATTCCATTAAGTGGCATTAGGGCCAATCCACAGGGATCTCTTAGTCAGTGCAATATTGATTTTGTTTGAGCATTGCCTGTTCCCTCCAAAAAGGAACATTGATACCAATCAGTGGCAGCTCTTTGCAGGATCGATTCCCGCAAGAGTCCCTGGCATACAGTGGTATTGGTCAGCTCCACAAGGCTTATTTATCCCCATTGCTCCTCCACAGCCCCGTCTTGTCATTTCATTTCTCTAGTTCCATGCGTGCATGTATGCCTGTACCTAGCATCCATAAAAACCTGTTTAAGAAATCTGAACCAGCAAAACAAACAGCAGCCATGGGAAGCTGGCTGCTTCACACGGGGGTGCCAGCATGGGGGAAGCACTCCAGAAGCTCGCTGATATTCAGCCTGGCCCTCCCAGGCAAATGTTTCTGCTCTCAGTGTTTCTCCTGTTCGTGCCTTTCAACAGAGTGCCAATCGCAGTTTAACTGCAAGCAGAGAGTCAGCAAGCATCCCCCGTGCCACACCACTTTGTCCCACCTGGAGCAAAGTTAGAGGATGATGGTGAAATGCTGTATTGATTTTCCAACCACGGGAATGCCGGGAGACCAGAGGAGAACATCACATCACAGCAGATTAGCACTGGCAGAGTTGTATGGGCCAGTGGAAAGCAAATATAATCTGCAAGTCCATTTGTAACTCAGCTTCTACACTGTGCCCGGTGTTTACTGGAATGTTTACAACTTCCCTGGAGTGAGAAAGATCCTGTGTATTTATCACGGCTGAAAAAAATTCTGAGATACAGCACTGACTCCTCCTAAGTGAAATAATGTACACAGCCTCCCCCTCTTCCTCTGTGCAGGGCACACAAATAGGTTCTATACAGAGAGCGTCTTGAAAGAGTTTGCTCGAGGCAACCCATAGATGAGGTATCAAAGAAAAAAAAGAATATAATCAGAAAGCCTATAACACATTGCAGGCCTGGGAGATTTCTGTTGCCTGGAGGCACTTCACTATAGGCAAAAAAAACCATGACATATTTACACCCAATCTCTTTAGGAATGGGAGATATATTTTATGAGACGCTAAAGGTATCTTTCAAAAATGCAGCCGAGCAAGAGTTAGAAATGACAAGTACCATTTTTTCTCTCCTTCTCCATTACAGCTAGCCTATATAAGTCTTAAATAAAACCTGCTGCCTCATTCTCCTTTCACGCCACTTTTATTCCAGAGAAATCACTTTGATGGAGTAACTCTTTACTCACAGAAGAGATGAATAGGAGACAGCCAGCATCATTACTATCCCCCACAGGAAGTGCCATCTTCCAAGCAGCGCAGAGCCGTAACAGAAAATCAACGGCACTGCACTGTCTGGCAGACTACTCTTCAACAAGCCAAACCCACGGAGTTGGTACCCTTCCCACTGCTCATTTAAGGGCTGAAAATAACAGAATAAAACATACTGCTTTCACAATACAAATGAAAATGGACAGCCTTCTGCAAGTATCACTTCTTGTTCTGAGGGTGGAAAAAAGGACTGTAGGGAGAGACGTCTTACCCCTTGTTTCCCCGAATCACTTCAGGCGAGTGAGTGGTGCGGGCAGCCAGCATGCGCTATCCCTGCTCGGTCCTGCTAAGGGCTACCTTCCTTGGAAGAACTGGACTGGTGCTGGTGTCAGACGTGTGGAACACCGGCAGTTTGGCAAACGAAAGCTTTATGCAGACTGTGGCAAAGCCCCACTAAACATTATGGAATATTTACCTGACAAGAGCCTGGGATGTTCGGCCTTGGGGTGCTCTGGACCAGACCCACTGCTGACTAACCTTGCTACTTACGAACTTCAGCAAAACATGGTTGGAGTTTTTCCCCCATTTTGACAAAGTCTGAGCTGCTAAAGGTAACCTACCCACATGCTTCTTACCTTCCAGCTTCCAGAGCCAGGCCCAGTTTATTACCTGAGCTAAGAGGTGAGTTGACCGGGGAGAAATGCACTTTTCAAGAGCCCCTACTGCCGACACAGTCAGCAGGCCAGCCTGCAACTCACCCCTCGCACGGTGTGTGAAGGGGCTGTCAGCGAGCACCACCTCTGCCGTAACTGCAGGATTGGGTGTTTAACTGTAAATCCTTTACCTCACTATGCGGATCACCTAACTTCAAAATCAGCAAAGACCTAGCCACAGTCACCAGGATGCAGTTGCCAGTGTTGCTGGCAGGGTTTGCATTTCACATCACAGAGCCTCCACGTTGGCAGGATTCCATTCAGCTGAAACACGATGTTTTGCCACGGCAGCTGACCAGTTTTTAGCCAAGAACACAGGTTTTCACATTCAAATTCTTAATCACACTGCAACCAAGTGGTTCGGTCATGCCAGAACATCGGACACTCTTGCCAGCCGTACCTGACCTCCCACTGAGAGACCAGCAGTCCCAGTTCCTTACTCTGTCAACTTTTCATCAGAGAGGCAAAGCCTTTACTGGCTCCTTACCCCTACCCAGCAGTGCAAACCACCCCCAGATGAGATGGAACTCATCACCCAAAATTCAGTAAGATTTCAGCAAGTCCTTTGCCTCAGAGGGGCTTGTTTTACCACTCAGAAGTGGTGTGCTCAGGGGCCAGTCTGCTCAAGAGACACTGTAAGTTTAGGGGTAGCAAAAGAGGAAATTTAACATTTCTTGGTTAAAATTACTTAACATTTCTAGCACATATGGCCATCAGCATGATGACTATAACCATTTAACACTAATGAACACCTCCTGCTACAGAAGCAGAGCTGGGAGGAAATGTGCTGGGAGGCTTTGTAGGACAGAAACATTTCCAGGGCACCGTGTGAGGTTCAGCCTCTTGACTTCCATTAGTGTAATGGAAAAACACAGCTATGTCCCTACCCTCAGGATGCAGCCCAAGAGGGTGTTTTTGCCTTAAACACTGTGATTTAGTACACAGCACTACACCCAGTATTCCCACCTCTGCTTTCAAGCCATCAGCACAGCCCCTGCCATGTGCCAGCTTTGCAGTGAGACAAGATTTATGGAAGTGTTATTTCTGCGCTCATTTTCCCCAGACTGAAACAGAGGCAAAACCAGAGCTTTTAGGTGAAAGGGCTGAGTACATTTTCTGGGAAGTGCTAAAGAAAGAAAGGAAAAAGTGGACGTGACATGGCAGGAAGGAGCCTGGGGAGAGGGGTAGGTGACATTTTTCACTTCTTCATACACTGACATGCAGGACAGCACGTCCATTCAAAGTCTTACCATACATAAACCACTATTAAAGAAACCCACACTCTCTCACTGATGTGCTTTACACTCACTGTGCCATGTTGTCCCTTCCATTTGCTCCCCAAACACAGGGAGCCCCACTGTGATGTCCCCCTTCAGCTGCTATCAGGTTGTGTCCTGCTGGAATGAAGGTACCGCCACGTGCAGTATTTCCGTGGTGGAGCGATGAATCAGGCTCAGGATCAGGATGAGACTATTGCACCTGTTTGGCCCCGATCACAATATTCGGTTTATTGCACTTGGCAGAACAGTTGTTATTCCAAATGGGACACCCATCAGCTACAGCAATGCCCACCCTATTACTCATTGCGCAGCAGCAACTCTCACAACGGTTTCAATGCCCGGCTGAAGTTGGCTGTAGCTCTCCCAACTGTAACTTCAACCGGCGTGGTATTGTCTAGATTTGATCACCTCAATGCTCTCCATTTTGCTGCCAAACTGCAAACTGTTTGGTTGTGCGAGTAAAAGATTCTCTCCTTGAACATAAAGGAGCACAGAGGCCCAACGACAGGAGGGGGAACCCCAACCATCAGGAAAACGGAGCTCCCCGACCCAGCCCTTCGCAGGGCTGCCACGGGAGCTCTTCATTTCAAAAGCTTTTGACGAGGTAGTGCAACAGAACTTATACTGGGTTTTAACGTGAGAAAAATGCATTCTAACTTTCTGTAAGACAACTTACTGTCCATTTTTCAACGAGGATGTGCAGAAGGACTGAGATTGGTTTTCTCAAGTGCTCATACTGAGCATCTGCGCCCTGTGCTGCAGGAAATTCAGCACGTACGGACACATCTACGCCAGCTCTTAACAGCTAAGCTGAAAACCCATGTGTAATTGCTGTTCTTCCTCCTACTGCAAGTTATTGCAGGGTCTGCTTATTATAAAGAAAGCTGAAAGTAGTCTAATAAGAACATCTACATTTATTTGTGTGATCAAGCATTTGCAGTCTGAAAGTACTGAAGATGAGCAACTTTTATCCTATTAGGATAATCACCCATTTCTTTGTAAGGTTTCGTATCTTCTCCCCAGTTGGGCAGCTTCACTGAGAAATTAAGCAGAAGTACATGGCCAAGAAGTGCCAAGGAAAGACTCCTTTTTTAAGAAAGGTGAGAAATGGAGTGATGAGGATAAAGTGACTTTCCCCAGATACTTAGGGACATCCAGACAGGATAAATAAAAGGGGTGGCTTTCAACTTACTTAATGTTTGGCCCCAACTGATCTTTCATCCGCCGTACATCTGAGAAATGCATTCAAGTTATTTTTACAGTGCTTGCTGGAGTATCACATTCTGCCCTTTTCCAGCAGCAAAGCAAATGTCAGCGCTGTGAAGCTCTGGAAGCTCACGCTGAATGTCAGAGACATTGAAATCTGTAACTTTGAAGCCTTGAACTTTCAGACCATAGGAGCCTTAATGCCTGGAGACTGCACTCTGGGTTATAGCTTGGAAAATGTCAGAAGGGGATGAATTGGGATTCCTAGTAATGCGAGCAGTGAAAAAGTATGTCCAAAAGTGACATATAAGGCCCCAGGGCAAATAAAGCCATCCACAGGAAGCCCCTGCCAGCTGCCTCACAAAGAGAGGCTCACGCCGGCTGTCATGGAAGCTGTAGGTCGAGCAATTGGAAACGGCAGCCACAGGAGATGGGAGAAGGAATTTCCCCCTTTTTTTTAAACATAGTCTGAAAGTACTGCAAGGAGAGGCGCAGTTAATGATGAACCTGGTGATGTACTGACTTCACTAACCAACAGGGGTTAGCAAGAACTAGTAGACTTAAACAAGGCTGAGCCACCATTTGCTTTTGCCCACCAACACAGTAGTTCATCGCTGCACACTGCAACAGAGTGAACATGTGCTTTTTCATGAAAGGGATGATCAATCAAATCTGAAATATCAAACAAATTCCTACTTGTACTCAAATTATCAGAGGGAGAAGGGATTCCCGTATTTAGATATAAAATATATCTTATACATCTTACCTATGTATGTGCCCTAGGTCCAGAGCAGGCCGACCTAGCTTTGAAGTCAGCCCTGCTTGGAGCAGGAAGTTGGATTAGGTGACTTCCACGTCTTTTCCAACCTAAAGCCTTTTGTGGCTTCTGTCTTGGGGACTTCACATGGGCTCTTACCCCACTCCCACCGACTGCAACGCCAAACGTCTACTGAATTCCACAGCGCACACTCAGACCCTCCAGTTCAGTTAACACTCAGCCAGGCCGACTGGCTTTGGCTTCTGACTTCATTGTGCCCCAAATTCCTGCCTCCCACGTCACCACGGGCTGCGGTGAGAGGAGGGACTGGGGTTCTAGGCATCAGCAGCTATCAGAATTCAAATCAACAAGGACAGCCTGCACCAACTGTGGAGGTCACTGAAGTGGCACGTTGGAAAGATTAAGAGGAGCTGCGGTTCTGCAGGAAGTGCTTCACAAGCATGACAGTCCCAGCTCGCCTGGTCAGCACATCCTCCTGAAGACAAGGTTCTCATAACCCTGCATGGTCAAGGCCTTCCCTCCCATTGCAACCTTAAAATTCAACCTCCTTAATGCTAAGTTTCCCCTCCCAAACACTGGCAGGAGAGCTTGGGAAAAACTAAGCCTTCCAGGGAACTTACTGACTGTGGTCCTTGAATATGGCATAAACATGCAACTACCTCACCTGGAAAGGTGTTTCTCAGATTCAGAGACTTGTGCTGGTTTCACGTAAACCCCCTTGACAGGATACCGATAGTACTGATACTGTCCTAAAGGACAGTGTGAGAATAACTGTTTGCACACAACACAGGAAACAGCTTTCCCCGCATATAAAATCATCCTCCTGAGCATTTCTGTTTTCAATTAAGTTTTTGTTCATCCTCAGAACAGATACACACTCTTGTTTTCTCACAATGTCACAATCCTAGAGAAAAACGGAAGATATATGTTTCCTGTGGCCAATATCAACTTCTCACTGTGCAAATACAGCAGAAAAGCAGTAATTTTGCCACATACTACAAAAGCTCCTGAAATTTAATCAAACAAAATTAAAACTCAACCCCAAATAGCATTACAATTTATTCCTCAAATAGTAATGAAATATTTTTAAGAATACTTCAATACTGTTCGGTTTAGCCCTTCTGCATGTGTTTCCTGGTTGTTCATGCATGAGAAATCAGAAGCTGACACTGGCTCCTTTTGGATTCCCCCAAGGGAAACATCCAAAGGTGAGCAGGCAGAACTGACATTTTAAGTTGTCTCTGAGTCAATTTACAGCATCAGTATGAACCTGTGACTGTGTCACATATGAAGCATGAAAACTCTACTTCCACGTACACAGAGCTGCCCTGGTTTATCTTGGAAATGGGTATTTATCTGTGCTGCCAGAAGACCATTATACACACTATGCAGACCACAGCTGTGCACTGGAGCAGAAATGTCACAGCATGGGAAAGGTGCAGGGGAAGGAGCAGGTAACTGTGGGATACAGTATTACCTCTTCTCACTCCTTAGGCCACTGAGATGCTTTTTGGAGTCAGGTATGTGATGAAAGCAGCGTGGAAAGTCCCCAGGGATGAACAGCTTTTGCTCATTTCAATCTCCACTCCAGCTGCCACACTGCAGGCTCGCCTGGTGCCTCATGCCAGGTATTGGCCTTTGGTTCATAATAATGAATTTTCAGGAGACAGAAAATCCTCACACTCATTGCCCGCTTAACAGACAGCTGACAAGGAACAGCTAGCAACCTTTTCCTTCTTTCATTAAGAGCGTTCAACCTGCAGTAGCTGTTGTGACATCTTGACCCTTAAACAAACACTGATTATAGGAAATAAAAGTAAAGCTTGGCAGTTCTCTTTCAAGACCATGTTCTGACATGAGATAACAGTCCTTTTGCTGGATAACATCTCAGTGTTCCAGTCCACAAACAGCAGTCTGGGGCAATTCTTTCTCACAGCTCCAACTCTAGTCAGCAGCCAGTGTGGACCCTCCCAGCACGGGCACTAACAACAAGGGTTGTCGTGGCAGAACCAGAATGCCTCCAAACTGAGGAAATCAGTGATCCTCCTGCTCTGGATATGCCACTATCAGCATGGCAAGGAACAGGCAGATGAAGAGTCTGCACTTGCAACAGACCATAATCCTGCAATCTGGTAACTGAAAGCAAACCTCAACTTTTGTGGCAACGGTGGTATCTCCAACGGGACACATGTTCAGGGGACACAGCAAGACTGGAGCTCTATCTATTAATTTTAGACAGTATATATTATAGGCTATGGTTTTTGACACCCCTCTTCTCCCAAGCTGTGGAAAGCTCTGTTGGATTCCATACAGTGCACAGCAAACGCAAGGCAGCAGAATCAGAACCTCTGTACAAAGAACTACACAAGCTGAGGTTACAGACACCTTTGACAAGTCTTTCAGTTTCTAGTGCTGATGTATTAAAATTCCACCTTCACTCTTCTCTCAGAGCTCCTGAAAATGAATACATTTCTCAGAATTCCTTCTTCTCAATAACTGTCCATAATCTAAAGGAAAGGGATGACCAATATAGTCTTTGGAATCCTTTTGTTTGAATCTAGTAGGAATCTTTGTGCCCAGACTGACATCTGCATTTATCTGTGGACTTACCATTCATGCTGAGTTTTGCAATTCTCTTTTTTTCCCTACCCAAAATGTAAGCCTGACCAAAAAGTCACCAGGTGCTTGGAAATACTCTTGAAAATGTAATATTTTGGAGCCTTTTGGAGAGAAAATTCCTATTCATTAAGATGAATTAATATAATTCATACTGAATTCTTACGCTATACATATCATGCAGATGCAGACTAATAATAATAACAACCCACGATTAAGACGACAAGTAGAAATTATTGCAGGATCAGAATTTGCAAACAGATGTGTGGTTACTAAAACAGACAAGGCTAAGTATGATTTCTGCTAAAAGTAACTACACTTCTAACAGGACTAACAGTCATTTCAACGTAAGTAAACATTATTATTACTCTTTTGTAAGGTAGTTCTTATTACCAGGAAAAAATAAGGGCAAATTCATATTTTACCTGCCGAGGGGTCCTCTCAGACTTACTCCTGCACCACTCCCAGTCGGTGAGTTCAGGTTTATGGCTCTCCTCGTGCGACAAGCGCCTTTCCGGCCCTTCAGAGAACGCCAGTCTCTGGGGATCGGTGACCTCGTCCCCGCTGAAGGCCGCGGGCCCGTCGGGCCGCGGGTGGTCGCT
>NW_010249613.1:0-29553 GCF_000690775.1 Eurypyga helias
ACCCCGCGCCTCAGCAGCGCCTCAGCAGCGCCCTCTTCCCGCTCTGGGCGTGGGGAGAAGCAAGTTACACCCTGCGACTTCCCTGTGCAGAGGTTTTGCACAGCAATAAGGGCCCTTCTCCCTAGGAATTTCTTCCCCGGAGCTGTACACCTGTGGCCCGTTATACCACCCGTGTGCAGTCAGGAATTGTCCCACGTTTCAGGCCAATAGTCCCCCCTAGGTGGCACCAGCACTCTTCGGTTCCCCGAAGGCCGCGGGGCTCCTGCCGGCCGGGAGCGCCCGGGAGAGCCCCGAACATCCCTCCAGCACCCTCCACCAGCAAGGCCTCAAGGCTCTCACCACGCAGTCCCTCCATATACCGGTTGCATTTGGAGGCTTTGTAATTTGAAAATCGCAAACGTTTGTGGTTGCTTGCTGGCTTTATGTGGCAAATACTTGTTTTCAGCTCTGTGACACTTATTCCGTCTTAGAATCTTTTAGGTTGGAAAAGGGCTTTAAGATCATCAAGTCCAACCGTTAGCATGACGCTGCTAATGCCACCACCATCGTGTTCAAAGGAATCGGGTTGCGTGAGGGACAAACTTCACTGCAACTCCAGACTTGACAGACTTACCCACGGATTTTATGTAGTGATTGTGGTTTATTTTTTTAATTTATAAGGGAGAATAGGAAAATTACTCAATTCCTCAGATACTTTTTGCTCGTTGCTTAGTTCAGATCTTTTCTCAAGATTTTAATTTACTAACAAGGCCTGAAAAGCTTTGTGAGTAGAATGACTACAGGTGGGTGTCTTGATAATCCCTGTGAGACAGGATTTGATGTGTGTTTAGGATGAGGACAACCTTGAAAATACAAATCGAGGCCCCTGTCCTTCAGACCTTTATGAACATGCTTAAAGCCAACATGGGTGAGGAGCCTAAAACCGAGGTGCTCAGTTATGGGACATGATAATCTGTACTAGTTAAGTTGGTTGGTACCAGCAGGTCTAGGGACTTGATTAGACAAACATTCTTTGATCCAGCTAATTATCATAATGGGGTAAAGTCACACACTTTTGTGATTTGTGGGAAAATAAACCAAGAAAGCCAACAGATGGCTATGTTTTGAAGGTTAGATACTAGCCTGTGCCTTACTGGTTTTAATCATCGGAAGATAATGCTGAGATACTGGGGCCAAGAAAACATAAATCACAGAGAACAAAAAAAAGTGTGCTTAGGGATGTGAGAAACCTCCACTGAAACGTACTTCCCACCATTCAGGGATCACTACGTGCCCTTGGCTTTCAAATTAGAAAATGTGAGTGTTTCCACTAGCTGATGGAAAGCAGGAATTACTTTCTGATAAGACGAGAGCTTCCGTGTAGGAATGGTGCGGTGCTCCTGGGATAAGCTCTGTTACGTTTGCAAAGCTTTTAATGCATAATTCATACTCATGGATCCGTGGGGTTCGAGGTGTGACTTCTACATCCCTTAGAGCCATGATACTACGATATATGATCTATTCCCTATTCAGCTATATTATTTGCTGCGTTTTCACTGATCACAGCTAGCGAGTATCCTGCTGACATAGTCGACTTGGAATCTGAGGCAGTTTGGAATTTCACCCTGGGAATAAAAGCAGCTTTATTCCAGCTTGTGTGATATGGTATTGATCACGTGCTGGTCACATGCTGTGAACTGGGCAAGTTCTTGTTTGCTATATGAACCTGCATTTGGATAGTGCAAAAACCTATCTTTATCTAAGGAAACATGTAAGGGAGAAAACTACCTAAAGCTCATAATTATCCCTTGAATCATTTTGATTTACAGAATAGCTTAATAAGAAATAAATACAGCTTTAGTTAAGATTATAGTTAAGTTATGGCTAAAATGAGAGCAGGGAAGATGACTTTAAATTCCCAGGGATGTGTGGTTAATACTTTCTTTGTCAAAGGGCACCGGTCCATGATACAACCCCAGGGCTTGGCAAGAGCAGAATTAAGACATTTAATAGCAGCAAATAATTATCCATCTCTGCACCAAAATCCTCAAAGGATTTATGGAAGACATACTCACCTTTCACTGTCTTTCTATATATTGTTTTATGTTATTTTAGAAATATGCCAGAACAGAATTGCCTGCAAAATGGCAGGGGCTTTCCTGGCATAGAAAGGCTGCATTCAGGCACGGGTTCAAAAGTAAAGGTTTTCCTCTGAGATTGCTGTTGAAGCTTTCAGATTCAAATACAAGAGTTGAGAGTTCAGGGGCACTGACTGCCTGCCAGAGGAGAAAGACCAATGCTGATAACAGCCATGGAGGGCAGTTAGTTTTAACAGGGCTGTCAGCTGAAGAAGGAAAGCTCTAAGTAAACTTGGCAGGCAATGGGAAAGGCAATAGCAACATTTATAACTCACAGTTGGGAAGGGTCAAGATTTCCTCATGGAAAAAAAAAACCTTCTGTACGCTGCTTTATGCACTCTGTGGAAATGGGTGGCATTAGTGGCCCTTTCCTACACCCTCTGGGACTGAACGGAAAGTACTTGAGTGCAGGTACCTTTTTCGTAAGAATCAGCTGGGAAACATAAGGGAGTTTGGGACATTGCTGCTGTTCTCTGGGGCTGTAGAAGTAATTCCAGGAGGATAAAAGTTGCTTCAGATCTATGTGAAGAGAAAGACTTAGTCTGCACTGCATCTGGTGGACCACGGTGTGGCTCCTTTCCATTGCGAGGTTGCTCTTCATGCAGAGGGCCTTCCCGTAGCCAAACTCCAGAGCAGCCAAGCTGTAACCTGCGTGAGCACAACTGCAGCTTATTTGGCTTACACAGCTTGGAGAAACTCTGCAGTGGCTGTTGAAAGGAGCCGTAGAGGTCATGGAGAGTACAGTTTGGGAGTTTCTCTTCTACCGTTCATTAGCTGAGTCATTCACAGCAGCAAGGACTAAAAGTTACCATTTTTTAACCTAAAATGTGTTGTAGAATAATCTTGGCTATGAGTTTGCTCTTTATTATATAGAACCTGTGTTCTGACTCTGAGATTTCATCTGCCATGGAGAAAAAAGGAAAAAAGTGTTCTCAGGCTTACCGTTCCTAGGTAGAGGCAGGTTCACAATGCGACCACAGATATGGTCACATCTCAAATGTCCATACGGCCCCATTTGGAAAGAAGAAACTCCCCATTTTTTATTACAATGTTGTGAACACAGAGAATTGTGAATGTAACTGAGTTTGTTTTAGATACCTGGTCTGTACGTGAAATCCCGTACCAGGACGTTTGAAGAACATCGTGTGCATTTACTGTGGGCTATGGGAATGCGAGTACCGGGTAGCAGAAGCACCTTCTCAAGTGACCATCTTCCACAACAGGTACCTCTCCCTTGGCATGGGAGGCTGAAGAACGAGCCTGTGTTCCAGAGAAGATACTGCCCGCTTCAACAAGACAAAAGCTAGGTTTGAAAATGCCGGGCTCTTGTCCTGTTCCTGAATGCAGACGTGTGGGTTTGTTCCATATGTTATCAGTGCTCTGCTGAGTTGTGCCATAACATGAAGACATAAGCTTCACTCAGGTACCTGCTCATACTTACTGGTGATCCTGCCTTGGGAAAGATAAGGCGGCTTGATGAACCCTTATTGTCCATGAACTGTTACTAGAAAGAAATTTAGGTTTTCAGCTACTAAGTAGAGTTAATAGCTGTAAAAACAGCTGTAGAAAATAATTTGTGTTGCTAAACTTAAACATGTCATGGGGGAAGTGAAAGATGTTTATGAATATTCAATTTTTGTTCCATTTATCCTTATTGTATAAATATCATTCTCTTCCTGATTAACTCAGTGCAATATCAGAAAGATAATTTAACATCTTTGTTTTCTTATTAATACAAGTGTTAACACACTGCTATAAAGGGCAAAAAAGGTGACAGCACAGACATCATGTAGGGTCTGTGCTAACAGTACATAGCTTGTGCTTCAAACTGCTAAGTTACCTCAGCAGGACTCGATCCTACATACGTCTGAACTCAAGCTTTCTGTCTGATGTTGGAAATTAGACAAACTACTGCTGGCTTTGCAGTGTTTCTAAATGAAGGTGCAAGAGAATGCGGTTTTATTCAAAGGAAATTAATATTATCTGGTAGCTTTTGGTTACAAAGGCCAGTCTGGTTCTGAATGAAGCCCGGAGTAGGAAGGGAGTCAGCTCCACTTTAGCTCACACATCTTTTGTTCTGGCAAACCCTTACTTTGCTGTGTACTTCTTCCCTTGCTGGCATATGCTTAATTTTGTACACTCCTTCTTGCCAGCTGTTTGATCCATTTTGATCTTGGCTTGCTTTTTTTAATTGATTTTTTGTAGTAACAGATTTTTAAAGGAATCTTTTTCTCCCTGCTGTGCTTCCTGACAGAAAATCTCTAGTAAATATTTATCAAGAAAGTGTTATTAATTTTCTCGAAAAATATTTATTAGCGGCTTAACATTACAAACCCTGGTAGAATTATGTTAAATACTGAGTGCAGCAGAGAGAGAAACAGCACCTGATGAGCACTGCATGCTGCAAGCATTGTTCAGATGCTGCGGATCAGTGATATATCTGCTGATTTTTGGGGAGGAGAAAAAAAACTGACCTGTCATATGCATTATGGCACAGTATCAGCTCCTTAGTCGGTGAGAGAATTAAGACACATATCTCTTAAAATGACAGCAGCCAAACCAAGGCAGCTGGGGGTTGACAGTGGTTTTAAAGCACTTTTAAAGACACGCTGCAGATCCTCCTGGTGGAAATAATCTGCTCAGCTTGATAGGCACGTAAGAAGCCAGAAGGGTTTTTGTGAGACAGCTAGATGAGCGTGCCAGTACCCTCCTCATACGCTTCTGTGTGCACGCTTGGGCAAAATAATAATTAGAGAAAAAAGAGTTTGGAAGTAGTAACAGCAAAATAAAAGGTCATCCGCAAGTTAATTACTTGTAGTGCCTTCACCTATGGATTTGCACTGCCACAGGCTGCTCCGTTGCTCTCTGAACTAGAGGCTAGAAAAATAAACGGTTATGAGTGGGTAGATATGATTGAGGCGTGTGGGGTCTCCGACGATAAATAATCTCAGCTCTTGTGTCCAGATACTGCAAACAGCTTTGGCTAACGTCATGACTTACTTGCCAGATTCATTGTGTGCCGTTCAGCGATTGAGACAGCAGTTAATAAATATCCATATTGTTCCCACTCAAAACAAAGCTGAGGTCACGCAGCACTGGCACAGTCACCTAGGAGGAGACGCAGGCTACACTCTCCAGACTGATGATTTCTTGGCTCTTTTAATGAAGTCTTGCCCTGACAGGCTTCAAAACCCTTGGAATGAGAACAACAAGACAACTGTCAGAGTAATAGGGATGTGTTGCTTTCATGTGCCCCTGCCCTTCATGCTGGGAGCACAGAGCCATGCGCTGGCTCTGCTACACCTATAGCTCTGCTGTGCTTTATATACGGAATACTGTTCCCACTGAAATCACTCCCAGACCTCAAGTAGTTAAAGGAAGAAAAAAGGGGAGGTGAAAATGGCAGCAATCTGGACCGGTATGTAAACTGGTTAGTATTTACTTTCCAACCACGCAGCTCATAGATGCGAGAAGAAATCCAGCCAAGGTAGGATCGCTAAACCTTCCAGGCTGGCTTGTCCAAGATAGTGCTGTGGGTAGACAGGGCACAGGGGAGTAAGTGATAAGGACCTCTGCTGCACTGCCAGTCATTTACATCATTTCAGAAGGGTGTAACTGGCCCGGTCTCCGGCTCTCATTGACAGGGACGCAGGGACAGAAGCACCGCATGTCATGCACGATGGGTCTGTGCTGGGTGGGCTGGCCTGGCGAGGTGCACAAACACTGCTGGCCAAGAGGAGAGACCATGGCTCTAGATGGGAGAGAGTGACTCTCCCTCATCCTTCAAATTCAGTTATCTCGCCGCTGACTTAGGTCTTATTTCAGAAGCTTCTCCCTATTCAGCAAAGGATTAAACCCAAGCTTAACTGGCTTTGCTGGACAGGGATAGAGTTAAGCTCAGGACCTCCCTCATATTTATTAACACGGTAGTCAGCAGTCCGGCTGTCACGAGCAGTGTGTGCAAGAACTGCGAAGCCCCACCGAATAGCCAGCCTGCTGCTCGTCACTCCTGCATTTCGATGGGACCATTTGTGCATCACTCGCACTGAATCCCTCTGCGTGAGGACTTCAGGAAAAGGATAGTTTAATTCCCAGCAACCTGTGCTGGAGTGATGTCTGCGCTGGAGAGGCAACTTCAGGGTCCATCACACCTAAAAATGCAATGACAGGGGATGTTTTTCTCTGCTCGGTTCCTTTCTTTTATCTGCATGCAGCATTTGTTTCCACTTACATGTAGAGAGCCTTGGAAAGTGATCTGATGAATTAGGAGGAGCTACTTAGGAGGAAATTAAAACAACCCTACGTACTTCTCGGTTGCTTCCTCAAGTCTTTCTGTGACTAGTACTAAGCTGTTATGATACAGGATTTTTGAGATGCCTGGGAGGGAAAAAACAAAGGGTTTTTTGTGTAGCACTCATTTTTCCACCCTGGGGTTTTGGATTCCTGTTTGCGGGACTGTCACGACGCTATCCCACCGCTGCCCACCAGCAGCACTGAGGCTTTGCACAGCAGGGCCTGGCTCTTTACCCCTCACCTTGCAGGGGCTTAAGCCTGGTCTGGGCCTGAACCCCTGTAAGATCCCTGCAAAAGAAAAGGAGATTCTTTCTTCATTTCTCATTGGAAATGAAGAACAGGCATAAATCTCAGTAAGAAATACCACTGCTTCTTACTTACCTCCATTCTTCCTGCTTTGGAAATAAAACGTGGTTGGTGTGTCCTGACAGTCAGGATAGTTTGAACATGCCACTGCTGAGGATCCAATAAATTCCGCTATTAGAGCTTTTTAAAAGAAAATTAAACTGTATTTTGTGTTCTTCCTGTGTAAAAAAATCTCCCTCTTTCTCTCTCTCTCTCTCTTTTTTCTAAACCATGCAGGAAATGTTTTGGAAGGGAGAGTCAAGAGACTTAAGTCTGGAATTTTTATGTACACCAGAAACTTAAATGTGTGGTTCAAGCTGATAAACTTACCACACCTCTTTCTGTTTTCTTTATGGACTTATTACAAATATCTGGCTTGAAGACTAGATTTATGGTGTGAACAAAAGAAATATAGACCATAGAGACATGAAAAGATAAATCTCAAGGGGAGACATAAAAGGGTTTATTCAACTTTTAAACTGTTTCTTAATGAAACAAAACAAAACAAAAAAATCAGAATGCTATTTTTTTTAAATGTTCATGTTTAAAGAAGCTGTTGAACATCAGTGATGCCACATATGAAATATCACCTCTCTTGTTTTATGCCTGAGTTGAAATCACATGCAGAGCATCCAGTCCTGAGTTTCTCATAGCATCACAGTTTGCTTCGCCCTCAACTGGAGGTTTGTGCACAAAAAGGAACAGTAAGCACAGAGCCCTCGAGCTATATTTTAAAACTAGAACATTGGGTTTCCCAATGGCGCATTTAGGAGCACTTCTTTGGATTCATTTGAGGTGAAAAATTTTGTGAAAATGTGTACACTTCCATGATACTTAATTGAGAAAAGAATAAATAGGTAATTTATGTTTCTCTTTTTACTTTTCCTTTATATGGCACTTTAATCAAAATGACTCTTTGTGACTTTTGTATTGACAGTGCCATATGAGCATACAGGCCCCTTCTACCTCAGCAGAGATGTCAGACCTCTGTGAAAGTTTGTCCTAAAACATATTTTAGGAAAAAAAGGGATATTTACTCTTGACTTACAAATTTTTAGTGGCAGAGAATTCCCACAGGCTGAATTTGTGTGGCTTCAGCTTCTCAGTCTATGGACTCATTAAACTTTGGTCTCCTATAGATCTAAAAATCCAGCTTGTGGAATCGACACAAGTGCCTGCACCTATGATCGAACCCTCCTTGTTCTTATTTGTAAATTCAGAAGAGAACCAACACTTGCATCTGCCCACGAAAGACAGATTTCCTTTACAGCTGTTCTTTGAACCTCTTTCGGTTGAGCAGAGTCGCTCTCTGATTGCAACCACCAGAATTTTCATCCATGCCAGGTAGAGAAGAAATCTGACCTTCCTCCTCAGTTTATATTATACGACCAAGAATTGTGAAAGCCATCCTATTGCAATAGGAGTTTGTGTTTAAGAGATTATCAACCAGTACCCCATTAATGCCTAAATGATTCTATGATGATACAGTTTAGTTTGAATGAGACAGTGTGTTCACTTGGTCTACCTGATTGTCTGACAGTTGAATGCAATGAAACCTCAAAAATTGTGTATGGCAACATCATATATCACTAAAAATGTATGAGGATAATTTTGTGAAGTCAGTGGGTTTCCACTGCGTTCACAAATCATTGGTTTATGTCCAAGGTCCACTTTTAGGTTTTTATTGAGGGTGTCTTTGACTAGAGTGGAGCTCTTTTGCTAAAAATGACTATAGAGACAGACCTACCCATGCAGCCCCATCATGATGCCTTCCAGAAAAAGAAATAAGTCACCTCAGTAGGGACAGGTCAAGAATTTCTGCTGCTCCTACCCAAGTTGTCGCTTCCCTGTGACTAAATATTTGCTCCTGACTCTTTCAAGAACACTAAATTAACTTGAATCAGGTCTGAATCCAAATGTAAACAGGTTATCTCTGGGCCTAACAAACGAGATTGCTGTGAAGGATTATGTAATTTTCAGATTTGACCTCTAGTCAGTGCAAACCTTCAAGAGCAGCCTCATCTTTATAGGGATCTACTCCAAGCTTTAAAGCATCTCATGGCTCTGTGGCTTTGTCATGAGCACATAGTAAATGTGTCTAAACACAGCTACTGCGAATGTCTGGGAGCTGCCGGCTGAGGCAGAAGCAGCTAATTGAATAAGCACCAGCAGGCATAATGAATGTGCATCGATTTTAATGTTTTGTGGCAAGTTTAATATTCAAGTGACTACATTACTCTTAATTGCATTGCTTATTCTAAAAACGCAAAAGATAAACAATTACTAAAATTTAGATGTTTATTCGGCTCAAATGCAGTGATTAAAAATAGAAGTGAAAAATGAAAACAAAACATTACCAAATTCTTTTACTCACCTTTTTTGGTAAACAAGTTCTTTCTGTGATACGACTGCCATTTGACTAAAAAAGAAACATTGATAATTATAATGTATTATGAGCCAACTGAGTATTTTCCATATGAACAATGATTTTCACTTAGCACATTAATGTTGACAGAGAAAGACCAAAGGCACCCTTGTGACTTTACCAGCATGTCATAACAAAATGAAGGCTTAACCTGTTTCTGAAGGATTGACTTTCAAGCAGGAAACTGGGCTATTTTGGAAACTTAGCTAATGACACTGTTATTTTTTCTCCTGAGTGATAAGGTTGATGGATACATACCACTTGTATTTTGCTTAATCCTTTTTCTCCCATGCTCAGGACTATCACTTACACCATAGGGGGGATCAATCAATGTATATTAGTATCCAGCTCTACTGACAAATACTCTTGCTCCATCATTTGCAGCTGTAAATTTATTTCAACAGAATTATCTGACACACAGTATCTTTTTCCCTTTGGACAACTGTAAAGGCAAAAATTTTCAGAGGGATCTAGGAGAATTTGGTGAATTTGCCTCATTTTGAAATCCCAGGGACACCAAATGCCTGTGTGCCCCAGGAGTCCTGAAAAATCCAGCCAAAAGCTAATTAAGAACTTCCTTATGCTCCAGAATAACGTGACAGTACATCTCATGTGATGGAGTACGTTTCTATTAAATGTGGAGCTGTAAAGAGCAATACATATACAGACTTAGGAGATTTAGAAGGGGCACCAGTAACAGCAGATACCACAGGTGTTCAAACTGTTAATTATTTTCACCGAGGTGAACATTTCCAAGCTAGCTCACCAAAATAAATTCTTACAGTGAGCAAACAGTGAAGAATATCATCAGATTACAGAGCTCTACAGTATCACGGCCTGGCTTCCTTATAGAACTTAAAATATATTTTAATTGATGGGGAAGAGTTTCCAGTTGCAGAGAAGAGATGCTCAATAAAAACATGATTTTGCCATCGCCCGACACTTCTGCAAGGTCACGAGGGCAGATAAACAACTTCCTGCAGCTGTGGCTACATCTGGCACACGACTGAGGCAGAGAGCGTGCTTCGCAAAGATAAACATATCAGGTTGTATCTCCATAGTCTCCTACACTTCTGGATAAAGCTTGGGGAACTGAACTTGGCCCTGCAGTGCCTGTGGTAATTAATATCTGAAACTGCTTTGGCACTAATGGATGAGAGCAGCCCTGCAGTGAGTTTAAAACCACCCTACCCCGATAACGTATGGTGGCTGTGGGTAGCCTGGTGCTGCCGCACTGCTCCTATAGCTCCCAGGTGGTATTTCTCACCTGGAGACTGCAGCTCCCACCAGTCTGCCAGTGGGATGCTTTGGGGGCAGCCTGTTGCTGGATACCTGCACTGGGGAATGGGTGCCTCGTGGCCTGGGGTTAGAGGCTGCCTCTGTGTTCCTACAACACATTTTTAGAAGATAATCTCTCTTTGAATAGCAGCTTCGATTCAGCAGACTTTGTTGGTGGGTGTTTCTGGCATATTGTCGCACCAGTGGCTGGGTTTTTTTCCTCAAAAGCTGCCACAGTGGTTTTGAGTTTGGATGGGATGGTTTTTGTTTGCTGACTGAACAACCTGAAATCAACAACTGATTTTTGACTGATCCCAGGTTGGAACTTTCTGGCATATGCTACAAGACAAGCCAAGTTAGCCTTAACCTGGAGGGAAGTACCAAAAAGGAATGAATTGCATTTTACGTCGTGTTTGTATTTGGACAGTATTGCACAGCTGGAGAGGCATTTCCCTTGTAGTCCCTTGGGTGAATTGTATGTGGGTGCCTCTGCGGGTTTCTGGAGAGAGATCCAGTCCTGAAAAGGTGCCTTCCTCTCTCCCTGGAGTTTCCCTCTGAGGGCAATCCAGACTCTCCTCTGAGGCTAGAGAGGAGCAAATCACCCACTCCTCTGCTGAGGCTGGGCACCCTGCAGAGTAGGGAAGGGCATCTGAAAGAGAAGGGCAGGCAGTGCCCAACATCTGGATTATTTTATAGATTATTATTTTGGATATTGGTTGAATGAGAACTATATTGGTATAGTCAGAGTACTTGCCCACAACCAGGAGCTGCAACCCTCTGAGCTTGGAGGAGCACCTGCAAAGTGCCCACAAGCTCAGTGCAAAAAGACCTGCATCCCAAGCAGTGCCCAGACAAGTCTATCCATGGAGGCAGCCCTTGATGGACACGACACGACGGATGTGCTGGGCAGATACAGAGCTCCTGAGGCAGCCATTGTCCACCCTCTGTTCCATGGATCACTCAGACAGCAGCTGGTGATGGAAGGATCACATTTATACCTCTCACGGCAGCCACATCCCCTTCACAAGGAGCTTTGCCCATCCAAAATTCCTCCTCTTGCCTTAGCTAGGCTGTTTGCACTGAGGGACAGCTGCTTGGCTGTGTACCTGTGTTGGTAGGAGCACTGTTTCCTTGCTTGCCTTCGTGCTGGGAAATTGCTGGCCCTGTTGCTTGTAGATGCTTATGATATATTCTGTGAGAAAACTAAAGTTGCTAGGACCTAAGCCCCAAACTTATCCTATCTTCAAAAAACATAGGTTTCTGCTGAATTTAATTCAGTTTAGCAAACAAATTAATGAGTTATCTCTTTGCTTTGCAAAAGCCCCAGTTCTGTAATGAGCCACGTCAAGTAAGTATTTGTCCACGCTGTGACACGTGACAGGGAGAGCTGTAGGAGCTGACAGTATACAAACCATTTGATGTTGTGTTTCTACCCTGCTTCCTGGCAGACACCTCTCGGAGATGACAAGGGAGTATCATTTTTACATGACGGTGTTTCTACCAAACTGCTGATAGAGCCCTTCACAAGATCACAGAAGGGTCCCGTATCATCTGATTAGCATTTAGAGAAGCTGGTCGGCCGGGAGGGAACCACAGGAGACCAGAGACTGCCACCCTCGAGGGCTGAGAGAGGAAAGACTCAATCAGTGGTTGATAAGGCTTAGCAATGATAAATCACAAACAAAACTCCAGGCTTAGGAATTCACAGCACAATCTGTCATGAATTTCCTTCCCTTCCCTCCCTCTCCAATATCTGATGAGAATTCGCCTTTTAAAATGGTCTTTGGCAGTACAAAGAACCAAGTCAGCGAGAATTGTTGAGCTGTGCCTGGCTTTTGTTATTTTGTTTTCTTTTTTAATAACTGTATCTTTGTGTGTATGTGTGTCTCTAGGTATATTTATGCAAATTTGGCTGCTAGTAGGTGATAGCAGGAGGAATTTTAAAGTTACGGGACTTTTTGTAATGTTAAAATGCAAAAATCTCATGTGAAAAATGCTTGGTACCAGCCTATCAACACTTTAAAAGAGAGAGATTTGAAACCTTCCAAGGAGCCCCAGTTCCGACTGTGAAATCCTTTAAAAAATCATTTTAGAATTGACTAATAAAAATAAAACTACCTTCTCTACGGGAAGTGCTTCTGCTGCTCAGATGTCCCACCAGTTCTGAGAGGCTGTAACACCTCAGCCCGGTAGCTGGGCGCATATACAGCGTATAGGTGTGATGGTGTAGGGCAGCGGATGGGCTGGAGGAAGACCTTGCCATGCTGTGGCCATGGAGAAGGAGCGCTGCGGTGTCAGCGCAATGGGACAACAGGTTTACTGGACATGCGCCTCGGCACTCAGCTGCCATGAGCGACAACGTTGTTAGAGGTCTGCCCAGGACTCTGCTGCTTTGGCCCCTCTCCCCCTCCTTAGCCAGTTAATCGATGCAGAGATCTTCAGGTATCCCTTTGCCTGAGTATGTTATAAATGGGATTTAGCGGAGTATTCCCCCTGATTATAGCACTTACAGTCTCATGTGTACATTCTCTGTCTCACTTTTAGGGTACAGTGAGCAGTGGTGGAAGCAGTCCTTGTTTCATGCCTGTCTCAGGACAGAGGAGCAGCCCCATTGACTGAGAACCCCCTCACCAGCACCTTTCCCACACTGCTCCTTACATGAAGGCTGAAGGCAGACAAGTGCTATTACTCATCTTTCGAGTCAAACTGTTCCCTTCGTCTCTTCAGAGAGATGCCAGGTGAGCGAAGCGTGCTCGCCTTGGAGCTGCACGCCTGCTGACCCTCGCTGCTCAGGCAGGCCACACGTGGGCTCAGGAATGAAGTCAAATAATCCTCATCTACCCAGTTAAGAAGCTAAAAGCGAGGAAGAAACAAGACTGCTAGAATGAACCAAGTGCAGAGGAAAAAAATACGGAGTTGAGGGCAAACATATGCTGCCCTCAAATAGTTTGAGGGATGGATGGCAGGAGCTTTGAGGGCAAACATATGCTGCTGCCTAGTTTGAGGGATGGATGGCAGGAGCTGCGTTGAGCCTCCCACAGAACTGTGCTTTAAAGATGCAGTAAAACGTTGAGTAGTGCACCTGTGCTGAAACTGGTGGGGTTTAACCTAAACACCTCTGTGATCCTCCTCCTCCTCCGCAGCTGGGATATTTTGGGGCAGCATTGCACTGGTTTGCCGTAGCAGCAGATCGTCTGAACTGTGAACTGAAGAAAGTATAAACGTTCTTTGCAAACTGATGAGAGAAAACGCTTAGCAGAGGGGAACACCGAGGATCCAGTTTTCATTTTTACCTTGGTAAAAAAAGTATAAATGTTCTTTGCAAACTGATGAGAGAGAGAAAACGCTTAGCAGAGGGGAACACTGAGGATCCGGTTTTCATTTTTACCTTGGTAAAAACCATGTATTGCACGATAGTGACAGCCTGCTTTTTACATCTGTAAAAATTCTTGCCCTGTAAGAGCAGCACGATTCCTCCAAGGGATGCCCGAGTGTGCAGAAATGCTGACGCTAGCCCGATGCTGGTGCTAACAATGTGCACTGCTTACTCTTATTAGACAATAACATGTACCCTGGGGTGTCTTCTGGCATTTGATTAAGCTCCCTGGGATTCCCTCTTTGTAGATTGGCCATTGTAAATGCGGAGGCAGAAGAAAGACGTGACCGCCTGGGCTCCTAGGGTGGTACAACCACCTCTCTGGGCAGGAAGCGTTCAGATGCCCTTGATGACAATGGGCAAACAGACAGTGTTTTTGTTTGTTTTCTCATAAAGTGCTGATGAACAAATGAGGCAGAGGCATTAAGCAGCTCATGCTGTGAGGAGAGATTTGAGTTTATCAGCTGCTTCTTGGCAGGGTAAATTTTACATACGGGGAGAATATAAAGCGATCCCTCCCTGAGGGGTGAGTTTTATTTCATAAATAAAAGGAGAGGAGTGCTTTCCCTAGAGATTTGCTCTTTTCCTGAGTCAAGTTTGAATAATATCGTTTATTTTCTCTGAGCTTCGTTGGTGTAACGTGATCATGAAACACATCACAGTCTATAGTTGAGGGGCAGTAGAGGATGAGAGGAAGCATCTGTGGATAAAGCACAGATCTCTGACTAACAGGCTGAACTCAGCTATTAAACTTTTTTCATTTGATGGTCTAAGCCTACGATGAAAGGTGCTGGTATCTGCTGTCAGTGAAGTCAGTACAGAACCTTGCCCAATGAAAAGAAGCAATAATGACCCTGAGAGATCACAGAGCTCACACGAAGGGCTCTGTCCTGCAGAATGGGGATGCCTGAAGATACTGACCCTCAGGGCTAGCCCACTCCAGTTGTCTTTTCCTTGGTACCCTTACCTAGGGCATCTTTATATATTTCAGCAGAGTGGTGGCAGATTTGGAAAACATTTTGGAATTTACGTTGTGAAGCAAAGTGAGATCTTCCCTCCAAAAATTCTAGGGGCCAGTGGCAACGTCCCGCATGATCTCTTGTAAAAAGGTGATGCCATATGGCAGGAAGCCATTTATCTGGCTTCATTGCTGTAGGGAGTGAAAATTGACAGGACAATGCTATCTGCACGGCTCACGGGGCTGGGTCAAATCCTGCTTACCTTACTTATGTAAATAGTTCCGCGCATCTCAATAGCTCTGTGTTGTTACAAACTGTCCTGATTTGCACTTTGCAAACTGAGAGCAGAAACTGCTTCCAAATCTTCCAAATGGACCTTTTCCCTCCAACAGGAAAAAAAAAAAAAAGCTCTGTCCTGCCTGCAGAAACCCAGTAGCGCTTCACAGGGAGTTTTCTTTTGAAGTTTGGTTGTGTAAGACAGGAGGAAAACCCTCTCTCCCAAGTGTAATCCCGTAGTGTAAAATCAGCTTTATATTTATTTATTTTGACATTCAAACCACCCTTTTTAATGCATAAGTATAAGCTTTTAGGGATTTAGGTCTTCATCGCTTGGTTATTTGACTAGTATTTCTCATAGTCCCCTAGACAAAGGAACTATTTTTAAGAAACTCCAGTTTCGGCTTTGCTATTCCTTTACAATGGTTGGAGAGGGAAGGCTGGGGTGGCTGGGGGCATTGACACAAAATGCTTAAGGGTGGTTTTACTGACTCAGTGGACTCCACAAGCAGGAACTGAAACCTCTTGAATTACTGCCAAGTCTGGCTCTCAGATCCATCTGAAATGACCTAGAGCTGGCGCAGGTCAGGTCCGAGTTCGGCAAGAGCCATACTGTGTTGCACCTGGGGAGACCGCGCCATGCTGCACCTGCCTTTGAAAAGGAGATTTGCATGGGTGAAGAAGCACTAAAAACAGTAAAGGAGGGTGCAGTGGTTAGGAAATCATCCTTGAGCGCAGACTCCGCGTGTGCGGTATCCTTCTGTGCTGAGGTCATCTGGTGCAGTTGTGGCTGAGGCCCTGGGCCTGCAGTTCGTAAGGGATGGGGTGTCCTATGGCTCAATGCGATTGCCAGCCCCAACGCCCAGGCCTGTGGTGCTCAGCCCCCTGCGTACCCCAGCTTTCACCACCACGTTTCCAGCAGTGCCTACGGGCTCCTTCTACAAGTAGCTGCAGGGGTCCCAGTCCTGGCAGTGCCATGATGCCCATGTCTCACCCATGAGTGACCTACAGTCACTTTCTTCCGTTGCCTCACACTGCTGGACCCCAATTCCTTAACATCCGCCTTGCGCCAGGTGACACTGACTGGGGAGAGAGGGGAGAACTTGCCCATAGTCTTGGATTTAGGAACGGAGATGTGAGCTAGAAATTGATTTTGAAATGTTTTGCTTAGTTGTTTAAGTATGCAAACATTTCTTCTGAATAAGATGCAAAATATTATCATAAGATGGAGCAATTCAGATGTGCTCATCTGGAATTAAATGCAATCTCGATTTGTTAATTTTGGCATTTGTGAGAGCGTGTGAAGCTGGAAGAAGAGAGATTCCTGCAGATCTGTGTATTGGCCTGGCAGGAGACTAAAGAAATCAAAATAGCATAAAACCTGGGGTAGGATTTGGCCTGCCTAAATCCCACACTGATCCTACTTTCTTGGACTGGCTAATCTCTCCATTGAAGCCAATAATTATAAGCATAGTGTTAGCAACCCACATCCACGCTTTCTGCAACAATCAAATTGACAGAGAATCCCCCAAAAATGAGTTCCATGTCTGCCCCAGTCTGAAGGAGCCCCTCTTCCTGCATCCAACTGGGACGTGCAGCCCCCCATCTACCTGCGAGCATCCGGGGCGAGCACAGCCCACAGCAGCCCTTCAAGGCCATGTCCTCATGTCCACCTGGAAGGTGGGGGGTGCCCCAGCTCATGCTGCACCTCATGGGGCACCCCAGCAGAGGGATGGACACAACTATCCACATGAGAAGGACTTGGATTTACCACCACGTAGGTAAATCAGGCACCTAAATTAGGCAACAAATAAGCTAAAACACGGCAATGTGAACATCCATCAGATGTAGGTGTGCCACAGAGTCCTTTGATTTCGGTAGGTCTCCCCTTTGTCTCCCTGGGCTTCCAGTTGCATCCCTGACACACAGCACGGATTGGAGGGAAGGCTAGGAATGGGTTAGAACAACTACACCCCTCCATTTCCTATCTGCCTAAATGAACAAAGTTAGCATGAGTTTGTTCCACACATCGATTTAGCTGCATGGATGGGGCTCAGTATTTCTGTTTTGGAGGTCAATTCATTATTGACATACATTTCCAAGTATCCATAAATCCATACTTACATACAGGAGGAATATTACTGTCGTACTTTGGCACCAGTTTCCACATCAGTTTAATCTTCTGTATCCATAATGATAAAGTCTAACAATCTCTAGGTCTTAAAAATTAGGCTCCAGATTAAAACATATTCCTTCTCTATGGCTTTGTCTGCATAATATAATGCTGTTAAGGTGGACACTAAGGGCTTGGCTGAATTTCCTATGCTCAGGTATAAAGTGTCATTTGAAATGCCCTGGGGTACACAGGGTACCCCCATGGGTGGACAGCTAGGACAAGACAGTCTCCAGAAGACCTACCCCTTCCTGGAGGAGACTAGTGGGATACCCCAGGGCATCTCCAGAGGTACTAAATGCAATTCATGGGCACCTGAGTTAAGCTTGCACCAACTTAATCTGTGTCCTCTCAGCTACAGTTTTAATCAGTTCCTGTAAAGACTTGGAAAGCTTTGGCTCCTGAGTTACTCAGCTCTCTAACTGCTTGTTTTATAAAAAGTCATTTAAAACAGAAATACAGAATGGCAGCAATTGAAGGATCCCACTTTTACTGCTAGTATTTTGGCTTAACTAAGTTACTCTGCAGAAAAGTCTATCATGGTTTGTTTTTCTAGAAAAAAAAATGCAATGAATAATGAAGGAAAAATGTATTCAAAGGGATGAAATTTCAAAATGATAATTTATGTCATTTTCATTACGCTTTGTAACTCTTTGAAAAAAGTTCCATTGTTTGGTGTTATCAGGAATTTCAGTGAGAAATCCCTAGAGAAAGGTGCAGTTGGCTCACTAGAAAGATTTTCATTTGAAACGTTACTGTAGATGGGCCTATACATGAGATAAGAAAGAGAGGGCGGTTAAGAGGAAACAATAAAATATGCCAAAATGTTCTGAAATGATGGTGCTGAGTTGATATTATTTTTTTTCATTTCCCCCCCCTTTTTTTTTTCCTCCCACATTGTCATATGAAGAACATGGCTCATATATTCATATTTTCATCAAGTGGACAGAACAGCTTCAAATCTCTGGGAAGAAGAAGTCTTTCTTCCAAACTTTTCAAAAACTATGATCTGTCAGTAAAAGCAAATATGGTTATATTTGAAGAGTTGAAATTTTATTTACCGCAGAGACTTGCACTTTTCTTGCTTTCAGGTAATTCCTTCTTTGGAGTCCATACCCTGCGGAGCAAGAAGAGTTTTTAGACTGGGAGAGGATGTTTTCAGATTGGCAGCCCATCCCCACAGCCCCAGACCAAACAAACCAGAACAATGTCGCTTATGCTGATAACTCAGAGAAAATAATCCTGTGGAATTTTCAAATTATAGCAGGTTTTTTATAAGTTGACAGAAAAAATGCAAGCAAACTACTAGTCTTTGTATTTTTGTGGTGAGTGAAGCCTTTCAGGATTCTCCACCATACTTGCTCCCAGACTTTTACAAGCTAGAGCAAGGCAGTTTTATTTGCCTGGTACTACTAGCTGTTACTGAAGTTACTTGCTATTTCTTGTTGCAGATGTCAGCCCTTTGAATTGATTGCTCATGCTGGCTGGCTGTTTCAGGGTGCTGTTAAAAAAATGGCATGGCTAGAAAACATTTAGTTGTTTTCAAAGTAGAGAAATAAGAATATCCTGGTTTCCAGTCTTAAAATGATTTTGTCTGGAAAGCTATTCCTGACTTAAAGAATTAAATTTATTGGTCCTGAAAAAAACTGGCACTTTTTTTTTTTTCCCAAATTATAAATCTTTTGGAAAGTAGCCCTGATCTGAAAATTTGCTCTAGGTTTTATTGCCAAGATCTCAGAAGAGTCTTTCCTCACTGAACTACCTCTGCTTCAGCACCTCCGCTCAGCACCTGTGTCTACTTGACATCAGGAAGGCAGAGATGGCACCTGGTGCGTTGACTGTCCCCTCCTGAGTTTTAAGAAGTAAGACAGCAGTTTGAAGAAATGGAAAAGGGTTGTTTCCCATTAAGGCTGAGATTATCTCTCCTTACCTGTGGACTCTGTCCTTCCGGATCAGAATTTAACACTGCCCATGTCTCACTACTCGCATGGACTGAGTAGTGCTTATGGGTGTCACCAAGTCAGAGGGAATTAATCATCACAAGATCCTGAGGTGGAGAATTTTATTCCTTGGCTTTGCATTAAGATGAGTGTTCACTGTACAGGTGATTCTGTGTAAAACAAGTCTTCCCTCCCCAGAGGTTAATATTCCTGGGGCTTTGTTTGAAAAGCATTACTTTTTCAGTATTGGTGACACTGTTTCCTTCTCAGACGTAAGAAGATAAATGTAAATGGGGAGGTCAAAGATCATTGGAAAATGCAAATTGAAGAAGCATGCTTTTCTTTCCCAAAGTGCCATTTTTGATCTCATTTCTCAGGGTTTCCTTTCCCCAACTGTTTCTTGAAACAGCCCTCATCAGCATCTACAACCGCTTCCTTGGGCATTGCTCCCGAGAAAAGCCAGAGCATTTCTTTTGCAGTTTCTTTGAGTTAAAATCAGTGTGAGAGAGAGAAAATGCCAAGTGGGAGAAAGAAAACTGGCATCCAACCAAGGTACATGCCAGAGTCTAACAACAGTCAAATAGTAGGGGTAAGTAGGAAAAACAGGAAGGGCAACAAATTCACTTTCATTAGGAGAACTGCAGGATTTCACCTGTAATACTATCTTCTTTCCCTGTGTTTGTGTAACTAACAGGCTTCATGTGAGCAAACAGCCCGGCTGATACCTCTCTTGTCGGGTGTTCACAGCGAGGCTTTTGCTCCCTAAGTACACTTCTTACATACTAATTGATTCCACCTTCTGAGAACGGTGGGATTTCACGATGCGGCCTGTCTTCGGCGCGTGTCTACGGCACGCTGCGGGGACCCGCAAATAGCAGAGAGGAATTTTTAGAGTGCATCTAATGGCCTTTGCTTGTCATTAAGCTGATAAGTGTAAAAAAACACCCTCCAGACTACTTGTGATGCTTTATGTTTTCCTCCCGGGACTTCTGTAACATCCCCGCACCCTCTCCCTGCAGACACAGCCTGAACGCCTGAGCTACAGTGCAGACCCACTGCTCGATGGACCTCTGTGACTTCATGTTAGCTGAAGGGTTTTGTGGTGCTAAAGGGTAACGGTTGGACTGGATTTGTATTCCATAAATATTTCCTAAAAATATTAAATGGTGCCAGCTGGAACAGTGAATTTGACACCTGACTAAAAGAATGAGCAAATCTACTGTTCATGATGCGCCTCAAATGCCTTGATTTCATGGGACATTGAGTGTATTTTTTACCAGGATTAAGAGAGAAATCCCTCATGTCCTTCTTCTGATTGAACTAAAATGCCAGGACACCAGCTCTCCTATACTGGAATCTGCTTTATGACTTGATTGCAGTAATGCTAAGACAAACTGCCTCCATCTGGCAGTCAGTATTCTGACTGCCAGTATTGACCCCAGGATTTGTCCAGTTGCCTCTTTATAATGAGAAAGAGAAAAGTAGATGGAACACAAGATCCGGAGAGAAGCAGCAGGCTGATAGGGAAATGGAGCAAATGTACGGCCATTTACTTGAAGTTTCACTCTCTAGTTTTATTCCATCACTGGGGCTTTTCACTGCAGATCTGACATGGGTTACAGCATGGATGGAGTTGTACTGGCCATACTTGCAGTGACTTTTCTCTGGGAAATGCACCAAGGGGCTCTAGTTCAGGCGGGGGGGCATGCCAGCATGGGGATGTGACCTGAGAGGACAGGCAGGTGGTGCCTGGGGAGTCAGTGGGTGAAGGGCAAGCTACGGCTGAGCAAGGAGTGAGCAAGACCCCTCTTCCATGCTTTCAGGGGCTCTTCCTTCCTCCCTGCTGCACAGGCAGGTGTCTCCTGAAAACAACTTTTGGGTTTTCCACACCTTTCTGTAATAAAATCTAAGAGTTCAAGAGAAGAAAAATTAATTGTATGATCTTTGTTCTGAAATAAACACCTTGACTCCAATATATATATATATTAATTACTTACATTCCATACTACATGCCAATCCGTGCTCTCTTTTGCAGGACCAGCTTTCCTTGGACTATCAGTCAGTCATACCATAACCTAATATGCTTTTAGGTGGTTTTCAGTGAGGGCTGAACTCTGAATTATAAGCTGTTCCTTTACATTTCACTTGCCAGTACTTTTCCCTTAAGTGCCAGCTTCCACATTTCTCACAAAGTTCAGCTAATACCAAATACCGCTTCCCTGCTCATTAACCCAGAAAACACGGCCAAGTCTCAGCTGTAAATGATAGTGTTATTGGCAAGGCACTGCTCAAGGTGGTGAACTCAGGAGAGGGATTCTCTTTCTGTTATTTGTTTGTACAGCACCTTGCTGAAGGCGGATTTAATCCCTGCTTGGACCCTTTATACACTATAACATTAGAAGCGGTAGTTCAATTGCTTACTCAGCCTGAACTCGTTGTTACCTGTGCAAATTGTCAGACATTGCTCAGTGTCTTACTATGCCCATTGAGTCTGTATTTAATTAGCATGTGACATAATTGCTAGGATCAACTATTTCTCCATCCACACTGAGCGCAAAGCATGGAGCTGGGTGTTCACTTCTGATAGCTGTAGGCAGCGTGAGATTGCTTGTGGCTGACAGCGTCCCACACACCGCGGACATCTGTGTGCCAATCAGGCGTTTGCTTCTGAAATCCTGAACTACAGAAACAGATTGATACGGACCTTGTGTAGCCAGTGCTACTGGTCCATCAGCAGTCTTCAACCTGCGTTTGCTGTGTAAGGATTTTTCTTTCCTCAGCAATTGGATAATTCATTTGCTTTTCCTGGCACTTTTCTTCCTAAAGCATTATTTTTGTATTTGATTTGGTAGAGTAGGGATCTGTGCTGCTTATAGAGGAGCTTATTTTCTTTGCAGCGTAGTAATGACGGTTTATTTTGCCCCTGACAATGGAGATAAGATTCTGTGATCCAGTTCAGCTGTACTGCCCTCCACATCTTCTTGCAAAGAAAAGAGCTAATTCTCTTTGCAGAAATCTCCAAAAAAGTGTGAGCAACCTGAAGGTAAAACTCGTGGCATGATATGTGAAAACAGGAGTGGTAGGATAGCGCAAGTAAAAATAGCTTAAAAATAGTGATAGAGCATTGGTAAAATCACAAGATTGTGTGAAAAATGACATTTAGCCTCTCAGTGAGGTCACCTTGAAGTGGATGTGACCTCATCTTTTATGTCATCTCCACTATGAGATTGCTTGAGTTTCTAAATGAGAACACTCATGACGCATCTAAAAATCAATGTGTGATTACGTTTTTACCTCCAAATTTCACGTGTTCCTAACTTTGATGCTGTTGCACCATCTTACTCTATGCCTGACTGATTTTGAAGGGCTTGTGGAAGTCTGAAATAAGTATGTCAAAGATTAATCTTATTCTGCTGTATCTTGCTGTTTGTTGCACAATCAAGTATAGCTTTTATCATTCATCACAGCACTGAGAAGTGATGTGCAATAAATACAAGGAAAATCCATCTGGAAAACATAAAGACTAGAATAAAAAATCAGAAGTTGAAATCAAACTAATTTCAGTCAAGCCAAAATAGAACTGTCTTCTTTTTCTGGAATGTCACATTCTAAAGCTCATTTCTGTTAAAGAGGAGAGGAGGATTTGTTAATGTGCTTTTGGTCTTTAAAATATTACCACTGAGACTGTAAATTTCATTCTCTACAAGTATTTGACTGGATCAAAACAAAGACCAGTCAAGAAGAACAGAAACATGAGTATGTGCTGAATTAACTTTTTTTTACTTACAGAGGTTATAGCTTTGTGCTGCTGACAACGTTAATTTTCCCTTTTGAGGCCTTTGATACATTCTTGAGGAGGTAAAAATCTCTTGTTTTTCATGTGGCATGAAATGTTTTATTTATATATAAAACAGTCCTTTGTTACACCTAAGCAATTTTTCAATTTTTTCACTATGTGGCTAACCAGGCACTTGAATAAGTTGATGAGAAAGGCCATGAAATCTCTGTCCTCAAAGATATTAAAAACTGGACAAGACAAGTCCCTGAACAACCTGATCTAACCTTTACGTTCAACCTAACTTGGAAGCTGACTCTGCTTTGAGCGGGGGACTAGATGACTCCAGAGGTCCCTTCTAGCTTAAATTATTCAATGTTTCTGTGCTCCTATGGGCTAGTTTTAACATTAACAACTAAATATTGAAAGTAGATGAACAACTGTGCTGTCAAACAAGGTGTATTTGCATTCAGAACAAGGAAGAGACTTCTTCCTAAGTTTTGTGATCGTTGGAGGTAATTATTCTTTTCTTGCCTTCCTCCTGCCTTTGGCATGGCTTTCAAGGTAGGTTATGTTTTGTATTTGTCCACAGCATGACAGACACTCAAGGGATCTGGAAATACACTCAGCTGTAAGCAAAAGGAAAATATTCTAAGTATAGACTCTTCCATAGTTAAGCTCTTCCTGCTGGACTTAAATTAATCTTGCTTTAAAAAGAGAAGGATCCTGTACACTTCCCATCATCAGATCCAAGCATAAATGCAGTTTACATAAAATGCAAAAGAGTAGAAATCCCAATGGAGATTGGAGCATTTTCTTGAGAAAACATTGCCAGTTTCTAATCCAAAATGAGTATGACGCAGAAGTGAAACTATTGTTAATCAGCCAACGACATTTAACAGCAACCTTGAGGGCTGCCAATGTAAGCACCTGGGTAGAAAAAAATAGGCATTTCTGAACGTGGATTTGACATCAAACTGTGTGATGCCTTCCACCATAGGCAGCAAGCTGCAAAATACTGGCAGGCAAACACCCTCTCCATGAAGGCTTCGTGAGGTAGCAAACAGCACTTGGAGCAGGATACAAGACCTTTCCTTAATTTTTTAACTCTCCTAACTTTTTTTTTTTTTTGGTGATTATTCACCATGTAGAACCATCTAAAGCTCAATATTTGCAGTCCCTGTGCTGATCTGAGCAATTTGGCTCAGCCTCAGCTGCTGTGATGGGCTCCATGGTTCTCATGGGATACCCATCCAACCACTGTGCTCTGACACCTAGTGGCCATGAAACAAAACAAAAAAAAGGGGGTATTTTGGAGCTCTATGGCCTCTATTGAACCAGTCAGTTACGCCAGTAAATTGTTCCCCAAAGAAAAATGGCATAAAGCCTTCATTCAACGAGCGGCAGAGTGTAGCTGGCCAAACTTCAGGCACATGAATGTTTCCCCTGAGCAAGACGTGTCATTAGGTATTTTAAAAGATAAATTCCCTGTTCAGTGGGAAATATTGTCCCTGTGGAAAATGGTTAGGGGACATGAGGAAGCTGCACAAAAAGTAACAAGATCCCTGAGTAAAGTTTATTCCATGTTGTCCTCTGGCACTTGAGTTTTGGGACCAGCCGCTGGCTGGGGGTGAAGACAGAACAAAGCCTGTTTCCTCTGCATTTCCCAAGCTAAAAGTCTGTATCTCTGCTGGATAAACACAAAATCTGAGTCATAGGTCTCTGCAGAATTACTGTGTGAAAAAGGAGTCCCTTTACGTGGGAGCAAGTGGAGAGCTTGAATTCCCAACCCTGGAAAGCCGATGTGCACCATCCACCTAGGATTATCGCAGTGAGCAGTGACCTTTGCCATGTGCCAAAAAGACACTGAATTCTATGCTAGGGACTCTCCGTTTTGCCGATTTCATGATGAATGAGTCCAACAGAGGAAAGTCTCCTGCTAATCTTGTCTTCTACCCACTGCCATGCTTAAATCTGAGGCACAGCTAACACACACAGAGGCTGTGTGCTGCGAATATGTGAGCTGAAACTACCCTTTCTAGCTCTGCTCTCATCCCACCTCATTTTAGGAGGAGCTAGGAAAGAAGAGTCTCATTCTCAGCTCTCTTTTTGCATCCCTAGCTACTTTACAAGTGACGACACTTTCTCAAGTATAACCTGGTGTAAGTCAGTCTCTTCTACTCACTAGGCTAGAAAAGGATCCACCTCTATTATGAGGCTCATAAAATTTCACACTTAGTATACACATGTGTGTTTTCTGTAAAGAAGGTAGATAAATCCGGGATGCATCCCAAAGAACCATGATTCCTTTATTGGCTCTGTGCAGAATGAAGAGGTAATAAGGAACTTTATTATTGGGCAGGAACCTGTTAAATGGGTTGTTGCTAAGAATTGTTCCATACGATCACATACATTTTCTTGAAGGCTTTAGACCTATTTTCTTCCAGACGCTTTCTCCTACTCCTCTCTGCTAGCGAGTGCTGGGTTAGCGAGTGGTATAAGTTTCTCTCATTTTCTGAAAGTCCTCATTGATGCTGTCAGTCATTCCTTCACCAGTCATTCCTTCAATCCATTCAGAAAAAAAACCACAAAAAAACAGCAGATGCAGCTTAACTTAAATTCGTATTATATTGAGTTTTATAAATTAAATTATTATGTTTTAAAACTGATTTGTCTATTTTTTCCCTTTTTTCCTCTTCTGTTTTTGTGTGAGAGGATGAAAAGGCACTGTTTGCTCTTTTCCATTCATCGCGATTTGTGAGTCTGTTGGGCTGGATTTCATCTTCACCTTGTGCTGCTCACAGGTGATCCCTTCCCTACAGTTCCTCCTTTCTCTTCTGCCTTGATAAAATTAGGCTTTTATCCTCTTCTGAACTGACACCTTTGAAGAATCCTTTGGAGAGGCTTCTGCCCCACCACCAACCTTTCCCTGTTCGAGAATACCGCCCAGCTCTCCTTTCAGATGCTCTTGGAGGGATTGTTGTGATTTCTCTCCTCAACTTCTGTACTTGCTCAGCAGTTATTATCTTGGAAAATCTCACCTCATATTGAAGTAAGAAACATTAAAATGATCAAACAGTTCACTGTCCTGCTGCTGCTGTTCAGGTGCGTAGATCTAAAGGTCATTTTTCACAGTGATGGGGGTGCACCACTGCTCCTGTTTTGCAGCCAGGGAGGGGCGAGGCAGTGAGTTCTGTGTCTGAGCACGGATGGAGGTGAGATCCTGAGCTGTGACCATTCTCAGCACCCCAACCTGCTTCGAGCTAGCTTGCCCCTACTTCTGGGGTAAGAAATGACTGAGGGTCGACCGCGGGCAGGCTATCTCAATGACAGCAGTGTGCCAGCTGCTCTGCAGGAGCTGCTGATACTCATGCTATTCCTCTGCAGTAAACAGGAGTAACATGCTACATTTTGGAGCTGCCACTTTTTACTTACAGCTTTTCTTGCTGCCCTTGACATCCCTGGCCAGGTTTAATTCCATCAAGGCTTTAGCTTTCCTCGCCTAACCCCTGGCTGCTTGGACAATTTCTTCCTATTCTTCCCAGGCTACTTGTCCCTGTTTCCACCCACTGTAGGCTTCCTTTTTGTGTTTGAGGTGGACTTGTTCCTGTGTGACCTACAGTAGGTGATCCTGCTCTGGCAGGGGGTTGGACTAGATGTTCTCTAGAGGTCCCTTCCAACCCCTTCCACTCTGTGAATCTGCATGTGTGTGAATCCACGCAGGCCTCCTGTTGGTTTTGGCTGGCTTCTTCTTTGTTGGGATGCATCGCTCCTGAGCTTGGAGGAAGTGATCCTTGAATATCAACCAGCTTTCTTGGGCCCCTCTTCCCACCGTTGCTTCACCCCATGGGACTCTACTGAGCAGATCCCTGCAGAGGCCAAAGTCTGCTCTCCTGAAGTCCAGGGTAGCGAGCTTGCTGCGCACCCTCCTCACTGCCCTAAGGATCTCAAACTCCATCATTTCGTGGTCGCTGCAGCCAAGGCTGCCCTTGAGGTTTACATTCCCCACCAGCCCCTCCCTGTTGGTGAGAACCAGGTCCAGCACGTCACCCCTCCCACCACATCTCCGTGATGCCAAGACACATCAAGGTACATCTTACTTGCTGCAAGATGCTCCCTGTTAGTCGAGTCACTTCTTCCTATTGCTGACACATCTTCAGAGGACTATTTTAGATAATAATGCCACGTTCTTGCTCATCTTTAATTATGACAGTCCTTCCATTACAGTGCTTATGGACTTCATACAGTCCATACTCTGACCCTTAATATAATTTTCAAGTCCTTCAAAGATTCGTAGGTGTTAAAGCCAAAAGATCCTGATGAATTTTAAGCTCTGTCCAGCTTTACACAATGCAGCCATGCATCTGGCCATAGTGACAGGCTTAGAAAACCCTAAAAATTATAATTCTAGCACCTTGTGTCTTTACTGAGCACTCCCTCACCCACTACAACCTGACATTTATGCAGACAAAGGTTTTATGTCACTCGGCCGCTAGGCATGTATTTTATTGCCCGAAACCACAGGTGATGGTTTCATTTTAAAGGAATTAAAACTGTATGTTACCTTCCCAAATCTTCATTAGCATGTGTAACGGAGCATTAGCAATTTGGAGGTGTAAGTAATTTACTGGCATATCACTGCTCCGCCATACAAATTAGACACTTAACGAGCAGTTGGTTCTCCCTGTTGCCACAAATGATTTATCGGGTTGTATCTTTACAGCTGGCCATTTTTTAGCAGGCATTTCTAATCGAATAATAACAAGATTATTAAAGGAAATCCTTTACAAATTCAAGGTGTCATAATTACTTCCCAAGAATGTAAAATATTAAAAGCTGCTTGGTTCTTAGTGCAGTAGAAGCTCTTTCCAACTGCATTGACTCTAAGTCTTTTCAAACCTGAAGACCATGGCTCTACACAGCTCGGGCACCATCCTGCAGACTTGTCTGGCATTTCTACCAGCCTAGTCCAGGGGTGCCTTTTTTTCAAAGCCAGCTGGTTCAATGCCTCTTGATTTAGCATCATTCTGTGTGCAAAATCAGCAGTGACTCTTGGGAGCCCAGGTAGGCTATTTTGTGTTTGTATGTGCAGGTACATATACTATGCATGGATTATCAGTTAAATATGTATTGACAGACTGTGTAGGTGATAAAAACTAAGGCCAGGGCTTAAATCTTGTCCCTGAATTTCTCTTCCCCTCCTGTGTTCTGGTGCCTGCTGGTAGTTTACTACAGGAAGCTATACACTAATCAGCCTGTAAAACGCTGCTCTGGGGGAGACAGTGATCCCAGCCACAGGCTGGGGCAGATAATAGACTTGCTTCACTTGACAAAAAGATAAAAGAGTGCATTTTGTTCCTCATTATTTCACTGGTTTGAGGAGGTGGGTTCTTGCTCTCTCGTTTAAATGACATAAACAACACCAAGTGTCATGACAGGAGTGGGAGCCTGTCGATGTAGTCCTATAATTAGAAAATTTCCATGCATGAGGCAAAAAGGGTGTCTTCAGGCCACTTCCTGACCCACTCATCCATAGATCAAAAACCTGAGTAGGATACAGATAAGAAAATGCCCAGGAAATGAAACATGCTTCATACTGCTAAATCAGACAGCCTTACTTTTTACTGCAGCCAGGGGCTGCCGGGTGCAGAACTTCTGCCTAGGCACCGTGTTGTACTGTCAAGTGAATTTGAAAGGGTAGCAAGGCAAAAGGCTGCTGTCCTGCTGGGGCCAAGCATTTTGTTTTCCTTCCTTACTGTTCTTTCTTAAACAGAGTGTAACTCTATGAGTGCAGCATAACACTGTGGGAGACAACTGGCTTGTATTGCAAAGTCCAGAACATGCCTCTCCTCTCCTCTCCTCTCCTCTCCATCTCTAAAGATTATTAATGGCAGTAAAAAAATCCCAATGAAATATTACCCATTTAACTTTACTACTCCCCTACTCGCTTGCTGGCACAATCCCAGCAGATAGGCACCTCACTTTTTGCGAATGCCCCTGCTGTACTCTCCAATCTGCCTCCGTATGACACAAACACAGAACGTACAAACTCAAATCAGCCAGCAGTATCAGTCATGTGGCCACTTTTCAGCATTCAAAGCAAATTAATGCCAGACTGTTTTAAAGTCTGGCTGTTGGGTGGTGGAGTGGTTCACTGCAGCTGTTTATAGGTACCCAGGGAGGGTTTTCCTTGCATCGGCGTCTGATCTGATCTGACTGTTGAGCCTGACATCTTAATTCTCATGAAAAGCGCCACGGGCTCTTCAGCAAGAACATGGGGCCAAGACCTCGGTCCTGCAGCTCAGCTGAGCATGTGTACAAACTTCTCACAAGCGAGAGAGTTAAGATCGTCTGTCAACAGCTCTGTCCCATAATGTGCTGAGAAGTCTGGCCCAGTTCCAGGGCTAATTTTAAGCATACGAGTAGCTTCTTTCAAGTCGGTGAGAGCAGCAGGGTGAGCTGCTGGCTCTGGGAGAAGGATGCTTGGGCACTGCACCCCTAGGGAGGCAGGGACAGTGTCCAGAATACGAGCTCACAGGTTGGGAACCCAGGCTCAGCCGTCCCCTTCCCTCCACACACCCTCCCACGGGCCCCTC
>NW_010249613.1:29584-40106 GCF_000690775.1 Eurypyga helias
GCTAGTGCCAGGGTTGCTGGGCTGCTTATATTGCATAGGATTTCCTGTACTGCGTGCTCAAATCCCATGCGCCATATGACAAGCATATGGGATATGACTCTTCCTGTATTTTTGCAGTAACCGGGCTCTCTTCCGGATGCCTGGGAGTCCAGCCTGGCAGCTGTCAGGAAAAACATCTATTGCACACCTACAGATAAATCCCACTGTATGTACCACCCTTACCGTGCCTGCGCCGTGCTGTTAATCTGGGTGTGCACGGGGCTGTGCAAGTGTGTCTGCCTGCGCGTAAAATACAGGCAGAAACATGACCAGGGGCTCTGAAAGCCTCAACGTAATGAACCTGGGCAACAGCAACATCTTCACTTCCACGGGGAAATCCTAACCTTTAGCAGTGAAAATAGCCAAAGCAACGCCAGAATGTTTTATAACATTTTTGCCCCTTTTTGCTTGGCATGAATGCATATGAGTCCGTAATTTTAAGTAGATATCATGTAGATCACATTTTTAGCAGCCGAAGAGTGTAACAGCTTTCAGCTGTTACTGTTACACTTATCTATTGAAATGTTTCTGGAGATGTGCAATTATTATAAGAGCAATTTAGTTTCAGTTTTCAGAATTTCCTAATGAAGATTGTATCTTCAAAGCCGATAGAATATGCCCGTCTTTTATCCAAATCGCTCATTATCTCAGCGAAGGGCATGTCTATTGGAGAGCAGCACTTCCATGCAAAACTCGTGTTATCTGAGCATGTTTAACTAGTTAAATTCCACGTCTCCAATGTCAGCCAGATAAGGAAGGCTACTATATATTTAGGACACAGCCTGCAGAAAAATTCTTACCAAAATACAGTATCATATGTGACTGTTTTATTAAAAATGACTTGTTCTTACCCAGCCTTTTCAGATTACTGCCGGATTTAGTGATATTTTTCAGTCTTAGAATGATGCCTCACCAGCTTTCTATCTATCCTTTGTTTCTCTTTTTTCCAGAAGATGTAGACTATTTCCTTTCCTAACTGAACAGCAATATTAGTGTTTTAGGCCAGTCAAATGTACCACAAGGGTGTTGGCAAATGACTACATTATTTGTGCTGCATATATGTTGAACCAGGCAACTAGTGTGCTTATCACCTTGATTAATTAAAATTATCCGTTTTTGCTAGTGTTCCTTTTCTGTGAACTAACCTGATATTGGCAACATTGAAAGTATCCCTTAAGAAACACCTCGCTCTCTTCTTCCAAACACTGATGAGGGGCTGAGCATCTTGGAAAACTGAAGGGTCCTCAAAGCAGTCGCCTGGGTTGTGCTGGTTGCTTTTGTTTTGGTGTTTTTCTTCTCCTGAGGGATACCATAACCCTGCCCAAAGACGTTTGCTTAAATTCCTCTTGCTGCTTCAGAGGCTATAAGTGAAAATATCAAATCATTCCCTATGGATGATAGTCAGAAAACACTGACAGTTAAGAATCAGAACCAAATGCTTTCTTCGAAGGTGTTTTCTTTACAATGAGAAATTCAGGAACTTCTGTTATCGACGAGGAAACCCAGGAACAATAGCTCTTTCCTGTAAGTATCAGTAAAGTGATGACTAAAGAGGCACTCAATAGCCAGACAGTAAGCAAGGCTAACTCCAGAGGGCATTCACCAAAATTAAGGATGGCTGCTGAGAAAGATGGTCAAATTATACTCTGTTTATTAAAATTTCCTCCCATATTCCAAGAAGGGAAAAGTGACTACAAGGCCAATAAGACACAGTAACTGCTGGTAAATTTCAATGAGGTTATTTGGTATGTTATACCCCAGCATGGTCCAAGCCTCTCATACAGCTGTATCACAGCTGCATTTCAAATTATGGTTGGGAAAAACAACATTTGCCTTCTGCACTGTCTTGTGGACTGCTGGAGACACCGGTTGTCTGCTTCACCCAGACCTTTCCTTGGCCCATCAGGTCACCTTCTCTTGTTGGAAAGGCTGGCACATGGGCTTGGCCGTGGGACATCCCATCAGCCATCATCTTGTCCCAGGTTCAGGGACCCCATGTCGGTCACCCTTGCAGAGTTGACCCACACCATGAGTGTGAAAGCATCACTTGCTTTCACTTAGTAAAATGAATGCAATATTACAAATGCTACGCCTGGAGAATATCATCTTGCTAAGTGCTTAATGGGCCCATGTCGATTCTTGAAGGCCCCTTTGTCTCCAGGCAGGAGCAGATATGGGCTGTTACCGTGGGATGGAGACAAGTCCACCCCGTCTCTTATGAGGAAAGCATGTCTCAAGGCCATGGGAGATGCTCAGCGGGGATCCAGCTAGTGCAAGAAGGAAAGCAGGACCTCTGGGCTGTGGTGCAGGTGGTGTTTTTCAGGAGTGACATGAGATGAAATTGAGTAAGCCTGTGTTCATACACAACTAGGGAGTATTTTAATAGAATATGCATCAGGGTAAGAGCTAATTAACATAACTACAATTAGTTCAGTCAAGGTCAGCTGAATAAAATACTCTTTTGGTGTCACAAAGGTTAGGGTAGTTAAAATAAGAAAACCCAAGTCTATTTCATCCCTCCAGGACTTGCATTCTCATCATGACTTTTCTCAGTTTCTGGTGATTTCAGCAATGATTAAATCTTTTCTCAGATTCTGATGATCTGCTTTGAGCCCAGCCCCTGCTTCTGCCCAATCCTATGTGCATGTTTGTGCCTGCTCTGGGAGCTGCTCTGACTTTCCCAGAGTGACAGCAAGCGGCTTTTGCTCAGAAAGAAAGCTAGATGAATTAATTCAAAAGAATGGTTGAACTTGGCCTCTTATTTCCAAGAGAAATGACTGGTAAACAGATTTGTGTGTTATAAATTTTCAGCTTGGTGATTTCTGCAGATAACTTTCGGCTGCAGACCATTTGAAAATAGTTTAATATTGGAGATCTGAGATGTTTTGCTGTAGATTGCATGAGAAAATGCTGGTCTCTTGGCTGGATGAATATATCTCCTAGAATCAGGTTTCTTGTAGAAATTCTTGTGTGTATGAAATCTATATTTACTTTCTGCAGATTCTTTGTGATTCATGGTTGGTCCTGCCAGGGGCTTAGCACACTGTCCCTGCTCCAAAAGAACACTTATACCTGTGCTTAATTTTAAGGACAAGATTAGTTCTCCAGAAGTCAAGCCAAAGTTAATTTGAGCATGTGTAAAAGAAAAAGCAGTAAAGTTGGTTTAAGATTATATGATCATGAAAAAATGTGTGTCCTTTCTTTGTTCTGAAAATCATGCTGCACTGCTCGTCCTGTTCCTGCCCTGGGCCCGTGCTTGTGGCACCTCTACCCCTGCCCCACTTTTCTGCTCAGCACCAAATCCACAGTGGCTGTGGGGGAGCTGTGTTCCCTGACCCCTGAGGCTGCTGCACCTTGCCCATCAATACTAAAACACTGTGCCCAAACTCCACTCCCCAATCAGCACAAGATGAACATCCTCCTGGTTGTGTCCAAGCGGAGCAATTTTGAGATGTTTGACACACAACTTCATCCCTATACCGAGTTAAAGGAAAGGGCACACCATCGTGATCAAAGCCCTCTGTTGGTAATATCCTTTTCCAGAATTTTTTCTTTTCTTGGTGCAGGATCACACCACACAGCAGCTATTTTTTCATTGAGTGAAATATGACTATATTTTTCTAGAGCTGATAGAAAAAAATACCAAAACAACAACCTGTTCTGAAGAGGGCTGTGGTTTGTCTTAAGGGCAGTGACAGCCTGAAGAGCCTCAGGTCTGGGACACTCAAAGAGCCAAAGTTATCAATCTGAAATGCCAAACATTTACAAAATCCCAATGAGAGCTTCTGCAAGTCTCTAGATTGAATGAGCCATTACTTTCAGAAACATTTCTCGCTTTACACAAGTCCTGTAGCACAAAGAAGCCTGTGTAGACTGGGCAGAGCTTGCCAGGGACTTGCTTCACACCGCAAACACCAGCCTTTGCTTCTGCTCCTCTGCATTATGGCATAGCTAGGGCCAAAGATAATGCTTCTCAACACAGTCAACACTTATGATAGGTTTCTCATTAATGTGTGAGAATGGTTGGGAGAATTTCATAAAGAAAGGCCATCGCATAAACAGCTAAGTATTATGACTTCCACTTGTCAGCTCTTCTAATTGAGCTGCCCACTGGCTAGGCTCTTCTCTCACCCTTCAAAGGCTCAAAGGCAAATCGGTTGGAAACTTTCCCTTTTCTAAAACTGGTTATCTCAGGAAGGTATCTGATGATGGGCATCACAAAGCCATATAGGAACATGCCGTACTCTGGAGCCCAGCACAGAAATACCCAGACTAGGTGCAACCAACCTGGGAATGAGGATGCCTCTGCAATCCAGCTGGAAGCTCTCTCCTGTGACAGTGCATGCAGACCTGACTGAAGCATTTTGCATCCTACTTCATCCATCACACAGCCCCAAGATACTGAGTCCTCCCTGACTGCCACCTGCAACCCCTAATTCCATAGCTATACACTTGCACAATTTTCCAGCAATTTGATTTTCTACCCCTGGGCAAAACTGTTCCAGTGAGTCATCTTCCAGCCATTCTGTGTGGGAACAACAGCCACACATGCTGGTGCCATGCATTCATGGATCTGCTTCCTGTTACAGCAGGATAAATGGCCACAAACCCTGCTGTGATGGCTGGTGTTGCAAGGCTTGGGGACAAGGGGCTGGAAAGCTGCCTGGCAGAAAAGGACCTTGGGGTGTTGGCTGACAGCTGGATGAACATGAGCCAGCAGTGTGCCCAGGTGGCCAAGAAGGCCAATGGCATCCTCGTCTGCATCAGGAACAGCATGTCCAGCAGGACAAGGGCAGTGACCGTCCCCCTGTACTGGGTACTGGTGAGGCTGGCACTCGAATTCAGTGGTCTGGGCCCCCCTGCAAGAAAGACATTGAGGTGCTGGACACGAAGCAGGGGAAGGGTCGGGAGCACAAATCCCATGAGGAGTGGCTAAGGGAGCTGAGGGGGTTCAGCCTGGAGAAGAGAAGGCTCAGGGGAGACTGTACCACTCTCTACAGCTACCTGAGAGGAGGTTGCAGAGAGGTGGGAGTTGGTCTCTTCTGCCAAGAGACAAGTGATAGGACCAGAGGAGACAGCCTCAAGTTGCACCAGGGGAGGTTTAGATTGGGTACTAGGGAAAATTTCTTCACTGAAAGGGTTGTCAGGCATTGGAACCCGAGGGAGGTTGTTGAGATGTGGTGTTCAGGGACATGGTTTAGTGGTGGACTTGGCAGTTTTAGGTTAATGATTGGACTTGATGATCTTAAAGGTCTTTTCCAGCCTAAACAATTCTATGATTCTAAGAGAATTATGGCCCATTTCGTCTAAGTCTGGGAGACCAGACGTCCTGTGTTGGTGTCATAGTCCTGATGTGCAGGAACTTTCCTAACCCTTCAATGAAAGGCTTTGCACTCCTATCTTGCCATCATGATTCACAGGGGTGCAGGGCTTTCCTGACCTCTTCTTTTGAGCTGCAGCCTTGAGAACTCATCATTCATCATGCTGCCGCAGGGAGCTGCGAAACGGGGGCTTCCCTGCTTCTGCCTGCTGCGGTGGGGTGGAATGGCCCAGCAGGGGCATGTCTTCGTGTAAGAGAGACCTCCGTTTCCTGTTTGTCCCTTTTTCAGAAGAAACCTAAGCAGAAACGGGGGTGTCCCTGCTTCTGCCTGCTGTGGTGGGGTGGAATGGTCCAGCAGAGGCATGTCTTCGTGTAAGAGAGATCTCCGTTTCCTGTTCGTCCCTTTTTCAGAAGAAACCTAAGCCAACAGCAAATAAACCCTCTCTTCCTAAGATTTTTAGCCTTAGGACTGTGTTAACCCTGAAGCAGAACTTAATCTTCCCTTTCCAAACGTGGTCACCTGGATGATGACTGAAAGTGCTGGTGTTGCAATCCAGAAAGGCTGCTTTTTGCCTTTTCTCTGCTAGAAGTCAGAGGACTTTGGACTTCAAAATTGTCAGCTTAACCCCTTCTGCAAAGTTATTTCTATTAATAGTGGTGTTGCAATCCAGAAAGGCTGCCTTTTGCCTTTTCTCTTTTAGAAGTCAGAGGACTTGGGACTTCAAAATTGTCAGCTTAACCTCTTCTGCAAAGTTATTTCTATTAATAAATATATAAAAGGGAGAGCAGGAGGTCCCATCATTCCACCTCAGCATGCAACAGCAGTTGTGGGTAAGCCCCACGTGAGAAGTAAGTCCTTGTAGCTGCTCTCCTGTTAACTCTAAGCTATTTTGTTATTTTGGCTAAGTTGTCAAAATGTGAATTTCCTGATGTCTGGGAAACTGGCTGAGCAGCATCCACAGCGCTGGACTCTGCTGCTTGCCGGGGAGATAGAGAGAGGCTGGATACCAGAGTGCAGGCCTTCAGTAAGTGGTAATGCGAAGAAACGACTGCTCTTAGTTCCTTGGCAGCAATTTTATCTTATCTGCACACATTGCTCCTTCCAAATCAAGACCAGCCTTTTCATTATTATAAACACTGGAGAGTGGGAAAATATTCCCTGAGGCAAGAAGCAGCACTTGAAGTAAAGCGCTGTAATGGAAGCTACATCACGCAGCACAATTAATCTCTCCTTAAGACATATTCCAGCTCTCAGTGCAAAAGTCACTTTAGAACCGACTGATACGCAGCCTAGTGTCAACCCCTGAGTCCAAAGAGACCGTGTTAGAAGGACAATGCGCTGAGTTGCAGCTTTGAATCATGTAAGGCTCAGTGTCAGCTGAGCGTCCCGGCTGCCGACTCACGGTGCATGTCCGTGTCAAAACGCTCTCCCTGTTTGTGGAAGGCACAGGAGAGACATAGATGCTTAGAGTTGGGCACACATGCCCAAACCTCCCCAGGAGCAGCAGGGGCAGGAGCTTGCCAGACTAGGCTGAAACAAACCATTAGTAACTGGACCTGCATGGGGTCAGAGCACAACAGGTGATGTCCAAACTCAGTTCCCTTCTTTAGGGAATGAAGTTGCTAATTGAAGAACGAAGGCTTTTGTCAACGAACCCTATAAATTTTATGACCTCTCCCACCTCTTCTTCCCGCGCTGTAGTGCTGCTGCTTTTATTAGTTGTTGTGAACACCTTCATTGTTATTACTCTTACTGGGGATCTGCTTGTTGCGAACTGTTACCTGCAGAGTGCCTGGGTGTTTTGCAGTGCTGGTGTACCATTTCACCCAGTGTTTTCTCCAGTGAAGTGACTGAGCCTGCCTGTAATCGGAAGATGGTGTTTGCGAGAGCATGGTCAAAGTGCACGGCACAGCACAGGATGACAGCCTCGAAGCCAGCCCTGCAGCTGTTGTTCTTCTTTGAAAAAGGTCTCAGTCAGCTCTTAGAAATTTGCTGATGTTATTCCATTTCCATCAGACAGGCCAGGAGCCCCAGACCTGTCCCTTTCCCCATCTGCTCTTGTGTTCCCCACACACCTTGCTGAGAGCTTGCTGTAAAGGATTCCTCTTCGTTTCCGAGCCTGCCGGCACTCTGAATCAGGGCACTGAAACGGGGTGCAGTCAAGCCTTAACACAGGCCTTCCCCTCACACCTTGCTGAGAGCTTGCTGAAAAGGTTTCCTCTTCGTTTCCAAGCCTGCCGGCACTCTGAATCAGAGCACTGAAATGGGGTGCAGTCAAGCCTTAACACAGGCTGGAAACGTGATTGTATCAGATTGGAACTTTGCTTTTTAGTGATAAATGATCAACAGCTTGCAAAAGGGAGAAAGAAAGGCAAAACTTCTTACATGAAGTTGGTGAAAGGTGTCTGCAGAGCAATGCTCCAGGCACTGTTCTCCCGGGAAGGAGGGAAGGGAAAGGGGAGTACAAGGAGGGAATCACGAACGCGATTCAGTTTGCAAAGGCAAGTGACACTGCTGCTTATGCCAGTTCTGGAGATGGTTCTTTGGAAAACAGGAAGCTTTGCAGGGAACACAAACCACTAGACTCAGTTGAGACAGGAGCATTACGGTACAATGACGTGATTTACCAAATCTGACCCAACTGCTCACTGCCAACAAGGGAGTGATCTCTGCTTCCCATTTTTTTTTTTCATGCATTCCCTACCCTCTAACAATTGCATGATTATGGGTTGCATTGGACCGTTGAGAGCTGATCTGATGGAAAACACTTTCTTGGAAGTGGGTTTGTTTTCTGCCAGATGAACTCAATGGACCAACTCACTCGAACTGTGCGATTAGGGCTGTGAAGAGAAGCAGTGTTGAGGGTGGGAGGGAGCTGTGTTTCCTCTGGAGTTGTAGCACTAATATGAGCCCTAAGAATGCTACAGGGATGCATGGCTGAGGCTGGGGGAGAGGCTGAGACCATCTTTCTCAGAAGCAGTCTCATCTCACCCCACTGTGAAGCCATAAGTTCGGGTCTTGAACCTGCTGCTGTTTGTGGGTGATGGAGATAAAAGCTTCAGTGTCCAGCTGAAGAGAATACTGCCAGTACAACCAAAGTCCTACACCAATATTGTTCCATTAATGTCAGTGCATGGATGTCATAGTGAAGGATTCAAGCACAGGATTTTGAAAGCTGACCATCTAACAGATTTGGCTATAACTACAGCTACGTGGTCAAAAATCTGTTTGAGTGCCAGAGGACATAATTTCATACCCATTTGCTAGTCCCTTTCAATGACAGGGAGCACAGTGGCACTTACTACATACAAGGACTTTGAGGGACCAAGCCATGTCATCAACAACACACCTCTGAGTGAATGCAGATGCCCATGGTGGCAGTGACTGATCTTTGGGTATTTTCTGTTAAAAAATAGTGAGCATGGCCTGGTATCAGCAACATATAAGAAAGTGGAAGGGGATGCTCCAAAACCACTGCTGTGTTCTGTGATGCTTCATCTTCCCCTAGAGGTGATAATCTGGGTATGACTATCACGTGGCTGGAAGACCTGTGGCTAAATCTATGTTGTGAAAGACCTCAGATGCAGGATACACACCTGGTGAGACAAGACAGATTTAGGTGCCCAGGTCTATCTGTTCATTCTTCTTCACTCATGCCCTTACCTAACCATTGCAGTTTATAGTCTTTTCACAAAATAGGCACTCATTCTGAGATACTTCATTTTGCTGGATTGTAAACCACAAGGGTTCCAAAGCTGTCATAGAAGCCAGTAAGATGTCCCACAGCAAAAACAACAGGTTCTGAGAAACGGGCGACAGAAATCACAATTTTTTCCAGCCTGTGAACCAGACCTCCTTTCAAAAAATCCCCATAATTTCCTGTTTTTCTTAACCATTTACATTTCTTTTAAAACAAAAGATTGTGCAAACAAAAAATTGATATCTGTGGGCTTATTCCCCCCAGGTAAAGGTACTGTAAGAAAGCTGTTACAAAGGAATTAGATTTTTAGACATATACAGCTTCCCTGTAACGTTTTTTTTCTCAGATGGTGAGTACTTGGGAAGTAGATAAAATGAAGGAATAACTTCAAAATGTGTGAAAAAAATACCAAAGCTTTGTGCATAATTTCTGCCCAAACTGAGCACTAGAAATGTATAGAACCATTGAAATTGAAGGCAAGATTTCAGTTTGTTTCACCTTCAAAAGGATTGGGCCCCAGATGTGTGTAACTGGTCCATGAAATTTAGCTGGTACAGTTGTGCAGTGTGCTGGATTAACTGTGAACAGCCTGATATTTTCTGAAAGTCTCAGTCTACTTCAGAGCCTTGAGATGCTTTAACTTACATTATGCCTTACTAATTAATTGCCCTCTGATGGCAAGAAATGCAATAGACTGACAACTCTTAATGAAAATCCAGCTGAAGGAAGATTATGAGTCTTCCTGGATTTTTCTTTCTTCACTCTTACTCAGAGTTGATAAGTTCGGAAATTTCACCATAAATTATGTTTTCACTTTCCCCTTACTTAATCTTTAGTCTTGAAAGTGCACTGTGCATTAGATGATAATGGAGAAATGTATTGTCATCTTCACTGGGCTGGGATATTGAGCAGCACTTTCTCTAAAATGTACTATAGGAAGTGGGAAGGGGTGGGACTCTGCATAAAAAATAGGGGCTCTGCTTCCTGGCAGTTTGTTTTCTGTCATTTTGTTTTATCTAAGTCTGGGTGTGCTTGCCACTTTCACTGGAAATCCATGTTTGGCTCTGAATTTTAAGAAAGGATTCAGGAAGTAAAAATCAAATGGAAATATCCCCCCTAATGAGGGGGGGTCTCAGAACCTTTTGCTACAAGATCCCTTTTATGTGTGAAATATTTATTGGTCCTTGCCTGTTCATTATTTGAAGGGATATCTGAACTGGTGTATCCTTAGGGAATCATGAGGGGAGTAGAGGGAATGTTTACAGTGAAAATGGTGCTTAATCTCCACAAATGACAGGAAAAGATTAAGCAAACTACAGATAAACCATCTTATCATTCAGAAGTATACATGCTGAATGCATTGTAAAATAAATACACAGCTGCCTTTAAATCCTTTGTGCATCAAAGGACCAGGAGCACAAAAAGGACTTATTCACCTCAAACAGGATTTACGTGGGCTTTC
>NW_010249613.1:40142-54255 GCF_000690775.1 Eurypyga helias
AACCACCTCAGTCTAGCATCTGAGCTGGTTTGGAGGTCCCTCTTGGACCTGGGAATCAGACCTCCTTGTTGTGCTGCTGTTGTGGTTTAACCCCAGTGGCAACTAAGCACCAAATAGCCGCTTGCTCACTCTCCCCTGATGGGATGGAGGAGAGAATTGGGAGGGTAAATTGAGAAAATTCTTGGGTTGAGATAAAGACAGTTTAATCGGTAAAGCAAAACCCATGCACACAAGCAAAGCAAGGAATTAATTCACTACTTCCCATGACCAGGCAGGTGTTCAGCCATCTCCAGGAAACTGTATAATGGTTACTTGGGAAGACAAATGGCATCACTCAGAACATACTCCCTTCTTCTTTCCCCAGCTGTATACACTGAGCATGACATCGTATGGTATGGAATATCCCTTTGGTCAGCTGTGGTCAGCCGTCCTGGCTGTGTCCCCTCCCAAATTCTTGTGTACCCCCAGACTACTTGCTGGGGGGATGTGTGTGAGGAGCAGAAAAGGCCTTGACTCTGTGTAAGCACTGCTTACACAGTTAATTGTTACACTATTGTGTAAGCAATAACGAAAACATCCCTGTGTTATCAACACTGTTTCAAACACAAATCCAAAGCATAGCCCTATACCAGCTACTATGAAGAAAATTAACTTTATCCCAGCACAGCTGCCTCCACAGCCAGAGTGATGCTGGCTTCAGCATCCCCAAACCCCTCTCCTCCACTATGATTCAGAAACCAGGCAAAGTGGCCTCTGGCTTCACTGACTATAGATATTTATTTTAAGAAAGGCTGCCCATGGTAGCCCATTTTATGTACGACACAGTAGTCAAGTCACATATCCAAGAAGTGGGTGGCTTGGGTTTTATGACCTTTTCCTATTAATTCATAACTGTAGCTACTAACACTGGATGATGACTGTCAGGCTAACTGAGCCTATGAAAAGCCTAAATATTTAGAGAATGCAACCTCTTGTTTGACAAGTGCCATTTTATGAAGAGTTTCATAGAAGGAAAAATTTCTGTGCCTATAAGGCTTTTATGAATAAAGTGAGAGCTGATGCAGTATTTTTCTCACTATGTTCAAATACTGTATTTTCCCACCATAGCATTCTCTCTCTCTCTCTCTCACAACTAGAACATTTTTCTACCACTAAGGTTGATGTATCCAATCCAGGGGTTTCTAGCCTTCATAGAAGTTCAGTTTGCAGAGCCTTTCTTGGCGTCTGACTCCGAGATGAAAGCTCTTCCTCACGCAGTCCATTACAGTTCCTCTGAGGCTTAAAGGTGCATTTCCATAGTGCCATATGGCTGCCACGAATGATGATTGCAGTGGCTGAGCTAAAGATAGGGACGGTTTCATCTACCCCTGGAAGAGGACAATGTACAAAACCTTCAGTTGGATGGGTAAATTGAGTATCTGCCTGGTTTACAGGTTTGTTGTGCTGCGTCATCTCCTGAAGTAAATCTCTTCCAGTGTAAGACTGTCCCAGATATCATCTCCAAAATTTGAGACAAGGATTTTTCTGTGTCAGAAACTAACCTGTCTATCACTGGGTGTTGATGTTCACCTGGAAACGATCTCTCCATTCCTACTGCGTAAAAAGCTCTGCCACACTGGTGAAGGATCTTTCTCTACTCCAATTGTTAAAAGTAATGATTTCAGGTAGATACTGGATGAAAGCCAACCATTAAGTATGAAGGCCAACCTGTTCATATTGAAGAAGTCTAGATGAAGTCCATGGATGGAAACAACCTTACCATACATTCAAACCAGTTGTAGCTGAATTCCTGCCCTGAGAACACAACTTTTTAAGTTCTGGTTCTTCATTTTATAAAACCAACAGTATTCTACAGGTTGTGCAAATACTTCATGATAGATGAAAGTCAGTGTCTGTCTTTGCAGAGATCCTTTCTCACATGTAACACTGACACTGTTTCTAAGAAAATAGACCTGACATCAGCTCAAGGGTGAAATTCTTTTAACTAGTTGGTGGAAGTGTGTGAGGTCTTTAGACACCATAACCAGAAGATCATATTGCAAATGAGGAATTACTTGGCATTTCTTCTTTCATCACACTGAGCTAAATTCATTATCAACTTCAGAAAAATTAAGGGTTACTGAATTTGGGTTACTGTCAAAAGGATATACAGCAGAATAAGTCTATTAGAAATGTTGGGGATCTTTTTCTGTCTTTTGGCACTGTCAGGGGGACTTGGTTTTAAGTGGCATTTTAGACACGTTAACATCAACCAGTGAAGGATATTCATGCAGAGTTTCCCAGCCTGCACCAGCGCAAAGGAGAGCAGAACCAGACTGACAGAAGCATATTTCCTTTGAAGCATGGTCATTTCTTTTTGGAAGGTGCTGGCCTTTCTTTTGGCCATGATGTGTGATAAAGAAATTGAAGGCGCCTTGGCCTTTGGCACTTGGAGTGCATCTGAACACAGTAACGCCTTAACACACTGGGATTTTGAGCAGCAGAACTAGCAGAGCTCAGTTTCCCATGGACTTGCGTCCTCTCGGCAGTCCCCGCAGCATGACCCCAGTTCCAATGCCTGTTTCCATGCCCATGGGGTTGGAGCTGTACCTGTGCTGCGGGAATTCTGGAGCTAGGAACAAGTTGACTGGCAGGCTGATACGTGTATGTCCTTTTGCTACCTGGCTGCTGTCAAGGAGATCACCTGTTCCCTGGAGGGACAGTGAACGGGGTCTTTCTTCTCGGTCTAGCTGCCAGTTTCCACAAACATAATTATCTGTGCTATTTCTAACCCGCTTTCAACTGTAACAGAAATTGGCCAATGAATTCAAAAGCTTGTGAGGAGAGTGGGACTTACAGATAGACAGGTAACGATATCACAGTTTATTTCTTTAAGGCAACAGGCTACAGGTCCCTAAGTGTGGAAATCTCTCCCAAGTGGTTGAGTTATTTTGTTTGTTTCCTGCTTTCAACTGGGTATGGAAGAAACAGCAAGTCAGCACATACTAGACCACTTACAGTTCTGTCTAGGGGAGAGACCTGGCTGTGAACAGTAGGATTTCTCAGTCAGAGCTGTTAGGTTTGGTTAGAAGTTCCCTGTTCCCATCTGGCCCACAATAGACACAGGATGATCTTTGATTTGAAAACTTTCTTGATGCTCAATTTGGATTCCTTCTGAGTTCAGGTGCTTCATTTATAAAAGTACTTTTGCCCACTTGTAGCCACAAGTACATAAAAGACTATTTCAGCAGTGAGCGAGATGCAGTCCCAGTCCTGGTGATAGGGTTGGAGGGGCTGGAAATAGTAACTATTTCCAGACAAAGGTGCGTTTTGTGGCAAAGCCCTCATTAGTATGTTCTGTGCTCCTGTGGCATTCCGAAGTCACCGTGCAGCCAGAGGTGTTGTGCTACTCCTTGGCCTCTCTTGTCCTCTTGGGGAACGCAGCACTGGGAACTCATCTGGGAGGACCCGTCTCCACTGCTCCGTCACCGTCCTTCGATGGTGCAGCCTCAACAACAGCACATGGACAGTCGTTTCATTTGGTGTAGCACCAGGATAGTGGCCATCCCGAGAGCTGGATCAATAAAGGTAAGAAAAAGATCATGTTGAACTCTAATAGTACTGAAGAGACTTCTTCCAAGCCTGCATATTTGGGGACAGGTACGTTTGTCCTCCTGCCTGTGCATTTTTAGGTTGGTTTATTTCTCCATCGAACTATCTCTGCGATGATGTCTCCTGCTCACCCTCCAGCTGTGGCTATTCTGTTTTCCTAGAAGTGTCTCACAGGAGAGATGCTTATCCTGGAAAAATTACCAGAGGGAAAAAAATGGGAGAAGAAAACTTGATTTGGAATATAGAATAGAGTGCAAACGACTTATTTTTGTCACTCACAGCATCATGCCCCTTGAAAAGAGAGGACAGCAGCACACTGCAGTGGAAAGACTGCTTTGTTTTCCAAATGCAAGGATGGTTTGAACCCAAATACATTCCCATCATGCAGCTATCACACGGGCTGATGAAAATAATGAGCCCTGGACACAGGGAAGGTACAGGATGTGGTTGTGCTAGCAGAGCTAGGGTGCAGGTGGCAAGCCCGCTCAGCAGAGGAGCCAAGGGTCAGGAAACATGTGGAGCTAAAGGGACGGAAGAGAAAGTAGTGAGCCCAGACTCAGTTTTCCTGATCACATGCATATCCAGGAGGAAGGCTGGAGGCTACAGAAAGTGACTTTCGCTGACTGCACCAGGCGAACATGGTAAACCGCTGTACTTATCTCTGCTCTCCTGGCTGGCTGGGGCCGTGCTCATTAGGTCAAATGGATTAAGGAAGGGAAGCAGAACGCAAAGTCCGTTAACAGCTTTTAAGCAGGACCTGTCATTTTTTCCCCCCTGCTAGCTAGAAAACATCTACCTGTATTTTCCCACTTGCTTCCTTTAATAACTGGATAATGTTATTATATATCAGTAGGCGTGTTATTCTCCTGGTGTATTTTGACATCCATACCTTGGGTTTGCCTGAAATATTTTTGCACAAGTTCAATCAAAATATTTTCACAGGTTCACAAGAAAAAAATCTAGTGACAGAAAGGGTAACAAATCGTGAGTTAAACTGTGTGAATAAAATAAACGACATTATGGATAAGTCAGTGGGAAAGGAATGAGGAGACAGAGAGGATTATTCAACATAGTGAATGTTCATACATCTGTCGATGTTAGAAAAATTCGTTCTTCACTGACTCCAGTAGCTACTTTTTCTGGGTTAAAAATTGCAGTGATTTTTTAAAAATTTAGAAATGGCAATTCTATGCTTAGATTCTCTCCCTTTATAAAACAAATATTCCTGTATTTCTAAGTCATCGAAAGTAAAATAAATCTTGCTGGCAGGTATCAGTGACTCTGAGCTCAATGTCTTCCTTCCGTGAACTGCTCAGTTACCTTTTTCTTGGCACACAACCGTCAGCAGATGTCAAAGAATAAGGAGGTGCGTGGTGCCAAAGCTTTCGGTGCTGGCACCTTATTTCCTGCAATAAAGAGTCTAATTTCAGGCTTATGGAAAAAAGCTGGCTCTGATCCTGTGGCATTTTATGGACCAACTTCCCAAACCAGATAATCTGAGGTCCATGAGATTCATACAAGATTTTCACCCTGAGCAGTTACTTGCACGACTCCTGTGACTGAGGATGGGCCTCTAGGAAACCCTCGCAAGGGTCTGGGCTTTCCTTAGAGCTTCCTTGTTAGCCTTAATTAACTCCCTCAGAGTCTGGACAGGAGCAAAGGAGTGTCCTCATTGCTTGCTATGAGTCTTTCGGGGAAGGGTCACCTTGTTTACTCCCAGAACCGAAAGCATGGGGATGGCAATGCATGTCTGGCAAACACTGAATCAGCAAATCAGTGAAATGAAATAATTACAAATTTTTTATCAGCTATGTTTACTGTGTAGTTAATATATGCTATACTAGTAAAATTCCAGAAAAATTTCTGACTTCCCACAAAGTACCGATAAACATATATATATGCATACATGTATATGCATATATTATAGCCCCTGTATATATGAATGTACAGTTATTGTTTTTCTATACAGAATAATCTCAACACAGTGCTAAGGTTGCTATTATATATGATCTTAAAACCCTCCTGAATAAGGTGGAGGCTTTGAAACCTTCACAAACTACTCACTGTCCAGCTCTAACTTCAGTCAGGCTCAAGTGGCTGGTAAATATGCCTCTTCTCTAGCAGAATTCCCACTTAAATAATGAAGAACAATGTCCCAGTGGGCTCCCTGTATTGTCTGCAGTTTTCAAAAGCCAGGCTACGTGTTCTAATATTTCCTTTTGGCCTTAATGACGAGTCTGTGAATCTTGTGCATGGCTTGTTTGGGTGTCCCCATCCAGAAAACAAAGCAGAATGTATTTTTTTAACCTGTAGTTGGCTGGCAGCAGAGACAAACTCTTTGGGGAATAGTGTCTGGTCACTTCCTTTCCTTTCCTGTTGATGCTTTTCTTCTGGGAGCCGCACTGCTGCACATCAGCTACTAGTGTTCAGAGGATTCATCTAGCTATAGCCACAGCAGAAAACAGTGAGAAGGTGGCATGATATTTCCTATGATGCTTCTGCTTGGAGGAGAGGCATGAGAAAACAGTAGTTAAAAAAAAAAAAAAGTGAAATCAATCATTTAACTTGTTCATAAAGGCAAAACATGTAGAAAGCAGAGATTTGGGTTAGGGTTTGTGGTTTGGGTATTGAAGACTCTGGTTGCAAGAACTGCTTCCCCAGACTGTAGAAAGATGATTTGCATTCCTGTTAATAGAGGAATTTGACCAGGAAATAAGCTGAGACACTCTCCCTGTTCCTTTTCAAACCTGATTAGTTTGTGTCCTGGAAGGGGCGTCTGAACAGAAGCTGAACTTGCCACTAGTGGAACAGTTCAAAGTGGGTATGAAGTAAAACAAGGAAAAAGTTTGACAGTCAAATAGACAGTTAGTTGTGATGGACTCCTGTACTTTGTAAGAACAAGGCTTTTGGGACATTGGTGTTAAAAATCAACTTGTGTATTACAACTTCCAAGTGTTTAATCACATTTAAGGTGTCAGCTGTGCAAATAAATTTTGACTATAGCATACTTGAAGTGAGGCCTCCTTAGTGCTGAGATAAAAATAATACTTTGGAGGGAGAGCCAGGTGTGCCAGTGTCCCAAAAAATCTTTAGAAGAATGGTAAGTGATGGAGATCCCTCCTGTGTCTGTAGCAGCTTTTCCTGTGCCCTTTTTTAGATCTTGCCGTTCTTTATGTTCTTATGTCCCTACATTATGGGCACCCTACAATATGTCCCACAAGACTATTCAATTACTGTCCAGTTCTCCTGGCTGTAAAAATGTTTGTGAAGAAAATTAATTACCTGGAAGGAACCAGGTGGGGCATTTCCCCAAATGTTGTTTAAATGAACCGGCAAGTGCGAGATGAGAAAGAAGTCAGATGCTATTGACTGTAAATTGTCAATTGCACTGATTTGGGAACGCCGTTTGACATTGTTTCAAACCATCACTATAAAACGCTGCTTGTACTTTGGCAACTATCGACACATTTCAGAGAGTCCCCATCAGCTTGTGCCCTGAGGTCTCTCCCAGGAGGTCCTAGCTGTGTGAATTACAGTTTGGAGGCTGGGTGGAAGTTTTTCTTAGTTTACCTGTCAAAAAAAAGAAAAAAAGAAGTGTCAGTTCAGACTGATTATATTAGAAAAAACTGAAATGTTGTTGTAGGCTGGATGAAATGTTACATTTGACCCAATAAAGAGGTTTTTCACTGTTTTATTAAAAAACAGGAAAACACAAATTGTATTCCTATCAATCATGAATACATGTGACTCGAATAAACCTGAGAAGACTATCTAATACCTACTCTTGTGGTAAAACAGAATTAAATTTCATCCCTGACAGAGATCTGCCAGACCTGATCTTAAACCCCTCGATTGATGCCAGTCCCAGATTCCCCAGACAACCTTACTCAGTGCTTAACTGCCCTGAAAGTCAGAAAATATTCCACATTATCTGAGATAAATCTCCTGTCCAGAAAATTAGACTGATTATTTCCTCTCTTACCCTTCGTGGCTATGAGGATAATTGATCAGGGACCTCCAGCCTTTCCCCACTGGAAGGCTGTTATCACACCCGTCTGTCTGATCTCCTCTTCTAGATTTAACAGTCTCAAATCTTTCAGCTTTACCCCAGTAAGCTGGGTTTTCACAACCTCTGACAATGCTTCGCTGTCTTTTGAACTGACTCCAGTTTCAACTTCTAATCCTGCCCTCTGAATTGCTGGCACTTTTTTCCTGTTGGTGTGACCTGTAAGTTTTAGGCTGGTTTCCTAGGGAAATAAGACTTACCTAATCATGTTTTATGTCTGTCTGTTTATTTCTTCTGTCTTCTTGACTCATAATTTTTTAAACCTTCTGCCAGTTTCAAGCAAACATGACAATGGTCAAATATCTCTAAGCTATTAAGTCCATATATATTCCATTAAAAAAGTGGTAGGATGTAGGAGAGACATCTTATTCGAGACCTCACCACTGAAAGTCTGCAGTGTGATAAAAACCTTAGCAGACAGGAAGGCACCTCCACAGCAGAAAGGTGCTGCAAATGACCCCAAAACCTTCAGTTGGAGATTGTTCCTTATGAAATATGGGGGATACAACCCGCCCTGGGAGCTGGGGTGCATTGCTTCTGCTCCTAACGCAATTGAGTTGTTGTAAGAAGACATTGAATAGGCTGGATCCCTGTCAGATACGTTCATAGTTTTTATTTATTTCATAACAAACCAGTAATGTGTTTTTGGCAGACTGTTTCCCAAGCAGTTGGACTTCCACCACCATGGAAATTCACTTGTGGGAGGTCTGGCTTCAGGTCAGTAGAAAGGGCACTACCCTATAGCAGATGGGCATTTCAGGTTTCCTGATGGCACCGTTCCACGTTTAACAAAATCCTTAAATATTTGCAGACGCGAGGGCCAGAATCCAGGTCTCTTCTCCAGGACCCTATTTGTGAATAGTGTGACTCTTCCTCTCTTGTTGTCCTCCTTCTCCAGTGAGTATTAAGGGAATCAGCATAAAAACACAGCCATGTGGACAAAACAACTGCGGATGCTGCTATCCATTTCTGCAGCATGGAGGTGAGGGTACTCTTGTGAGGAGGGGATGCAGTGGGAACACTGAGCCAGTGAGCTATTGAAAAAAGAGATTTTTCTACTTCTCCAGTAGTTTTGTCAACCTAGGCTTTAAGACTTTTTTCAGAGATCTATCAACTTTAAGCCCCATTCCCTACTCCAAGTAAAATAAAAAAAAGAGAGAGAGAAAAGAAGAAAAAATATTGCATGTCCCTTACTTCTGTGTAAGGATCTGTAGCTTGTCCCTGTCACCAGCTGCCCATCCATTAGCCTGACTGACCACATATCCAGGGCCCCAGACACTGCTTCCTGCTCGAAAAGTGATGCTTCAGAGCTGCTTCCTGCTTCAAGCGGGAGAGAAATTTCCAGAGACTTCAACCACGTAAACAAGTAAAGGCATTTGTCTCTTCCCCACAAAGCCTTTGCCCCACAAAAGGTTTGGTGGGGAAAACCAACTCCGTGAGGCAAAATCTGAACAGCCGTGAACGAAGGGAGCGCAGGACCCTGTGGTCCCAACATGAGCAGTTACACAGAGTTTTAGGACATAATGGGGGCAAGAAAATGAAAGAAACTGAATTTTTCAAAGGTGTGTCCCTAAAATTCCATGTGCCTCCAACCGTAATTAGGTGCCCAGGAGTGCAGAGATGTATCCAAGGCAAGTTAGACTAGTTTGGGCCTTGACAGCAGTGAACTTGCTCCTCCAGTTTTGTTACCATCAGCATCCAGCCAAGCTGGAATAAAGCCGCTTTGGGGATGCCCACACAAGCCAAACTCACACCTCCCGTTTATAGCTGGACATGGCCAAACACAAGTATCGTGTTCACAGATTCCAGCAGAGGTGTCAACATTTTTGGCATACTCTGGAAATAGGCTAAAAGGTCATTGAAGTCACTACCTTTAGGCAACTCTGTATGAAAATGAGTGGGTTTGTGCTTTCTCATTTCTGCTTCCATGCCTGTTCTCACCTGGGACAGTTACTATTTCATTTCTAGCTGGAAGGATAGATTTTGCCCCTTAATGCCTCTTGCAAACCAACACATTTTCTGGAGCCGACACAGAGTATGTGACATGCTAAATGTATTTCTACTTTTGCATGTGGTTTATAAGAAAAGTGATGGCATTCAATATGAAATGAATGTCTTATTTTCTTCTTGTAGGGGCATCTTGAATGTGCCGCCACGTCTGCCTTGGCAAGGTTGATGAGCGCACTAGTGAAGCATGCCCAACGAAAGCCACGCTAAGACCATAGTGTGTGGCTCCCACAGTTGTCGCAAAGGTCCAGGCTGTTCCAGTGGTGCAATCTGCAAGGCAGACAGAGCTGAAGGTAGCTTCCGCCCGTGCATGAGATGCTGAGGTGCTTGCAGCCCCAGATGTGGCACAGAGGTGCGACCGCTAGCTGGTCTGGCTGCTGCATCCCAGATGCATTCTGCATGGGACGTTGACCACTTATTGAGCTACGTGAGCAAGGAAGCACATAATCAGTGTTCCCAGTGCCAGTCCTTATCTCCCCCCAGGTTGTTATTTGAATAATTAAACAAACAAAAGGTGGCCTGTCTGCTCCTGCAGCCAGAGTTGCTCTGGCCGGGCTCCTCGGCTGGGCTGCCCAGGAGGTGCTGATGGAGCTGGCGAGCCGCGGGGGAGTCGTGACAGGTCGGGGAGGAGAGGGGAGGGGGTGTTGTCCGGTTCCTCTGCTGCTTCTTTGTGTCTTGTTTTTAATGAGCTTTTGGCAACCAGAGGAGCAGATGCGTAAACAAAAGCTTGTTGGCCCTGTTTGACCAGGCTGAGACTTTGTGCCCCCTCACGCTGTTCCCAGGGACCGTCCGTGGTCACAGCGTTTTCCCCACATGGGAACTGCAGCAGAAAGGGGCTGCAGGGAAGGAAGAAAATAATCCCAGGGGCTGGAAACACACTGATTTCAGGATGGGAACTGCTCTCCAAGGGGCTCTGGGAGATGCCCTGCCCATGGGTAGGAAGGTGTCCCTGCCCACGGCATGGGGGTTGGAACTAGATGATCTTTAAGGTCCCTTCCAACCCAAACCATTCTGTGATTCTATGATTCTATGCTGTGGGAACAGGGAACTGCTCAGATGAAACAAGGAGTGATGCACGTGGTCTGTTTGCATCCCATCTGTCAGCTACCAGCTCTCCTGCAAATCTCCAGGCCCAGTCCCACACTGGGCTGAGATCTGCTCAGTGTGGCAGAAGGTCCGGATGTTTGTGGAGCTCCTTCCAGCACCTCGTTTCTTCACTGGTATCGTCTGACCAAGGCAGGGGCAGACTTCTCTGAACTAAGCCAGATTTTAAGTGTCTTGACAGAATTGCTTCTTATTTAAGGCAGGTGAGGATGCTGAGACAGTGGGTGGGGTAGCTCTGGAAGCCATTGCATGTTGGATTTGGAATTCCAGGAAGTTTCCCAGATGGAAACTCTCTCTGACGAGGGAGGAAATCCCACCCCAAATTTACTCAATAACCTGAATATATCTGGCTTCTCTCATCAGCTCCCTATGGTTCAGCACTGATAGTCTCTGCTGCAAGCTGGGCTGTGCTAGATGCGCTGCAAGTCTAAAGGATGACGCAAAGGTTGTGCAGAGATTACAGCCTAAAAGGCTGGATAAGGAAGCTGCCACCGCTTGAATCACTGGGGATTTGTAACCAGACATCTCTTGTCCCCTAGGTACCACGGTAGCAGTGTATTTAGATGAACCTTTCACCCTGGACTTTAGGTGACTCTCTGTCTTCTGTGCTCAGGTTGATTTTTCTCTCAGAGGTTCCCTGTGACATCTTCCAGGGATAACCCACTTGAGAAAGCCCCATCAAAGCTCAAAATAGAAAAAAAAATCAGTGTAGCAAAGCACATATGACACCATACATCCTGTGTTGGTGAAGTCACTTCACATCTTTTCCACCTCTCATGTGCCCCAGACACCCAGTGGTTCCTGGCTATAGTTTTCACTTGATCTTACTGGAGGATTAGTCTCACCAACACCCACTATGTAAGTAATTTGAATCACATGGAAAACCCTGCATCTGTAGAATAACTCTCCAGAGTAAAGTTATTCTTGTGCTTAAATGTTTACAAGGTTGGGGCCTCATTCAAATATCTGGAGTGTAAAGCAGTTATCTCCTACTTTGCTCATTGGTATCACAAACACCCCTGACACCATAGGGATGGCAATTCATACAGTGAAGCAGCAGTTCCTGCAGCGTTATTCTAGTTAACAAGATTATGCTGACAGCCAGGCAATGTACTGAAGGATTGCGTCCCGTTTGGGAAGCGCAGCGTAAAGGCTGACATCTCATCGGTATCACTCAGGGAGATAAAAACATTTTGTCCTTTTGAAATGTGCACTTCCCTGTGATGCCCGACATTCACAGCACACAAGCGCCTTGCTGCCAGCTGCCCAATTTGGTGTGTGCACTTACCAGCCAGGAGGTTTGTGTGTTTGAGGGGTCAGCCCCCCCTCCTTTCCTTCCCTTCCTCAGGACACTGCAGGGGAGAAGGAGGCAGGGGACATGGCAAATGCCAAAGGGCCTGGGGGGGAGGGAGGGGGTTAGTATTCATCTATCTTCGCTTAGATATGCTTAGGGAAAACAGTGGGTATTTGTTCCCATAAAGCTCAGGCACCAAAATAATTTTAACAATAAAACCAGCCTCTCCCTTGCAAACCACTGACTTAACAGCAACCACTGTGCATGAAAACAGAGCACAAATGGAATTGCAGGAAGCTCTAGTTGCACATAATCTGACTGAATTTCAGAAAAGTCGCTTGTTAAAATCAATACAATAGTATGTTTTCTACAAATTGCATTTGGAAGCTCATAAAGTGAGCTACCAGTGATTCTGTGGAATAGCCTATGGATCCTACAATCTTTTCATGTGAACATTTTCCCACTTACCCCCGTAACTAAATTTGCTTGTTTGACTAGCTAAACTGCTTTGAAGGCAAACAGTTCTTGCAGGTTTACCATCCCCTATCAAAATTTTGTTCTTTGTAGTCAACAAAACCAGCATCACCTCAAATGAAGTTATCAAAAGTGGCTCCTTAGCAGTAAGTACCCTTGGTTGTCAGTAGGTATTTATCGCTACCACGCAAAGCTCATGTGCAGCCTACTCTAAGCAAGGATCAGCTGTTTAGCAATCACTGCCAGAATTCCCCAAATACCAATTACCTGGTCTGCAATATGATGGAGGTGGGGTTATTAATGAGGAGTACCAATTTTCTGGTTTAAGTGCTTGCAAGAAGACACTTTATTTGCATGGTACCAACTTGCTGTTTCTTAAACCACATGAACCTTCTTTGACTTTTCATGGGGTTTCGTAGAATCACAGAATGGTTTGGGTTGGAAGGGACCTTAAAGACCATCCAGTTCCAACCCCCCTGTCATGGGCAGGGACACCTTCCACTAGACCAGGTTGCTCCAAGCCTCATCCAGCCTGGCCTTGAACACTTCCAGGGATGGGACATCCACAGCTTCTCTGGGCACCCTATCCCGCTGCCTCACCAGCCTCTCTAGGAAGAATTTCTTCCTGATATCCAGTCTAAACTCCCTGCTTTCAATTTAAACCCATTGGGAAAAATCAGTATAAACATTCATCTTCTCCCATTCCCTGTATCTTTCTGTGAGCAACAGGGGTGTAATTTCAAAGAAAATTACACTCATCCCCCAGTATAGTAAAACAGCTGGAATTGCTTGGCATGCAAAATAAAATTGCCGCTTCATTAACTTAGTCATTTGTGGACAAGCTCACATGCAGATTTGGAGGAAAAGAGATAAATGTAGCATGTAGAAGTACATGTATGTGTGTGCATGTGTGGCTATGTGCACAGCTGTGTGTTTATCTACCTGATTACCTGCCTCCTTCCCCGTGTATCTGTCTAGGCAGATGCATTTATTTCCCCCAGAGGCTTTGTGGTCATGGGTATGGACAAAGCATTAACAACCACGCGTTTATGTTTCCCAAAGGACCACTTCACGAACTTCTCTTTCAACAGTCACTGGTTAATAATTTTGATTCAAAGGTACATGACTAGTTGGGGGGTTATTTTTGGAAAAAATCAAGCCTGTGTGGCGAGAGGGGAATGGTTACCGCCACTGGGTAGCATCCCACAGAGCGAGGGATGGGGCTGTTGGGTGGGGTGGGAAGGATCACTCTCGCAGGCGGCTGTCGGGTGCTGTTAGACGTGATGTGGCCAGTTAGCCTGGTGGGTACGTGCGACAGGATTCGGGGACCCCCATGTTGTGAACTCAGCACTGATACCCCCGAACACTTAAATCCCGGTTGGGTGGAGTGGCTGCCAGCGGGAAGACGGCTGCGTCTCGCTGCGTGTGCCCCATAGGGTTGGACTTTGGGGTCATTTCTGGTGAGGGGGTTTGAAGAACCCCCAAACATGAGCAACGAAGACCCTGGCGATGTCGAATTTCAGTGCTGAGGGTCACCCAGCCGCCGGGCACGGGGAAGAGCTCCCGGCGTCCCGCTC
>NW_010249614.1:0-17368 GCF_000690775.1 Eurypyga helias
GCCGGGCCTGGAGCGCTGGAGCAAGCCCTTGCCTACAGCCAGCACTGCCGCGGCGGGGCCCGGGCGAGCTGCCGCTGGGGGAAGGCTCCTGCGGGCCAGAAAGGTTGAGAACGGGAGTTTTAAATAAGCGGGAGGTTGGCTGCTTTTTTTAGTGCAGCCTTGCTGGACAGATGATCTGTCATCTGTCAGCAAATCCTGCCAGCACATCTTCAGCAATAACTGCCAGCACATCCTCTGGTTGTTAGAGGATTATCCTTTGTAGAAGCATGCTGGTAGTTAAAATAACAGCCTTCCTTTCATTTCAGTTCATTCCTTTGTTTTCCTACCTTAGAAAGCAGCAGATGGCTTTCCTGCAGGACTAGGCCTTGAGGCTTCCCGCAGGGCTGCAGTTCACTGTCCACTGAATCTTGTGGGCACCGGGGTCAAGGAGGGAAAGCACTCATCTGAAGCATTTTGAAAGACTTTCTTCATTATCCTTCCTGAAAAAAATGAAGTCAGATGTGCTAAGTGTTGTCAGTCGTCATGATGGCTTGCAATCATTAAAGGATTTTAAACGCAATACGTAATACAGCTAAATAAAGCTGGTTTCTCATTAAAAAAGAGATGATGTTTGAGATCTGTCTGATCTTCAGATTGGTAATCTGCCTTTAAAACTCTACAGCTGGCAGTAAATGGAGGGGGAAGAAGTCTTTTTCCCGCTGACTGGCAGACCAGCAAATTCCCCAGATGGAAGCTATACTGCTATCTGTGTTTATCAGAATAGCAGCAACTGGCCTAATCTTGCTGTGCTGCTGTCACTGGTAGGCTGTGACAGAACCTGTGAGTGTGAAGTAGAAGCCTTTTCCCTGAATACTGCAAGGAAAATCAGTTCTAGCACTGCTTTTAACATGAACAGATATTTAATTTATGACAGAGCACATATATGGAGATGACACATTGGAAGCATTACTTGTGAGAGATGCATATACAAAAGCACTGGGGTGCCTATTCACTTTTCCAGCTTCCTGTCCAACTAATTGCTCTTTCCCGGTAGACATGAATTACTCTCGATTCATCACCACTGTGAGTGCATCAAGAAAAGCATCTCCGATAAGGCTTCTGAGTGAGTATATGCCTGTTCTTTCCAGGTTCTCTGGAAGGGTGTAATTCTACATTCTGGGCTTTGCTGGGGTACCACGGCTAACGACTTGAAAAGGGCTTGCGAGAAAACTGCTGTAAGCCGATAAGGGAGGCCAGTTAACTGCTTGGACTTCTGTCAAGTTGAGATGACAAGCAGGTATAAAGAATAAAGCCTTGAACCATTTCAGAAATCCATCCAGAGAGACAAAATTGTATTGTCACTTCAGCATATCTGAAAAAACATTGCTACTGCCTCTGACGCAGGGCTGTTGGCACAGTTCGCTACTGACTTTATGCTGGTTGTCCAGAGCCATGCAGCAACTAATGACTTAAAATTCAGTCCCAGCATAAAACTTCTTTCCACCTAGCTTTCCTGTATTCTGTTAATGACCATAAATTCCTTACTGCTCCACCCCCTCAGTGTTACTACACTTTCCATTTCTTTATTATGCTCTCTTTAGGTTACCATGTTACATAGTCTTCTGTATGACGGACAGGAAAGGTTAACTGCCTACTTGTTTACTCAGTTGAAACCTCCAGGGACCTGACAAAATCAGAGCATGAGACATACATCACGACTTAAGCCCTCAGGGGTCAATTTCCTCTCTGGGTAGGGGGTTGGCATTTGCTGTTCTGCTTAAAAGTCTGCATACAGGTACAGCTAAGTCAGCTAATTCGCTGTCATCTCTATACGTTTTCAAGTGATACATTGATATGCATCATAACACAAATATGAAGTAGCACAGCTTGTGCAGAAGGACACACTGAGGTTGCAGTTCTGATGACAAAGTAAATCTCTCTTTATCAGGCCAAAAGTCACAGACATGACCCATATTGCTGAATTGGTAAAAATTAACTCCCCATGCTCACGTCTTCTAGTAAGTAGTGGAGAATAAACTTGATAACACGAGGCTTTAAGCCAGGTCTGGTGTCATCTGTCCTCTCGCATCTGATGTAAAACTGCCAACGCAGTTTGCCAGAATGCCATATTGTGAGCTCTTATATTTAATGCAGTCACGTGCCCTTGCTGGATTAAGGTCCAGTCTGTGCTGCGTAGATTGGATCTGAATGATTGTGCAACTGTGACTTCAAAGCAGGAGTTGTTAACATTTTCTTCATACTGAACTATTTACACACAGCGCCTCTGCCACTAAAGCTGGGCTGCCAGAAGCATTCCCACTCCCTTATAGAAAAGCTGTAATCATAGATTTAACTGTCAGTGTAGCTGCGCTACTGTCACACCAGCTAAAGTGAGACTGAGCAAAAACCAAAGCCAGTTGTTCCAAGTCAGTCTAAACAGAAGATCATGGAGATTTTAATTTCTTGAAGCTTAAAAGACATCTGTTGCATCAGAAGTTTTAATAATAGTAGAACAGTACAGATAAGATAAAGCTATTTATAATTAATTTTAAACCAGACATGATTATTTTCTTTTGGTCTGTATCAGCCATGTCTTCCCCATTTACTCTGAGTAGACAGGTGAGTTTAAGAAAGAATTATCAACTTTTTGAACTCATGACAGTTAAAAAAATACAATGAAACGTGGAACAAGCTTCTCTGGACCGCTATTACATACTGACTAAAGAATATGATCAGTGTTGCAATGATCATGTTGTAATCAAGGTTTTTTCCTTTCACTCCAGCTGAATTGATGCAGAAGTCTCCTCCATCTCTCATCTCTCTGGCTGGAGGAGCACCAAACCCTAATGTTTTTCCATTTAAGAGGGCTACAGTCACCATTGGACATGGAACTGCTGTTGAGATTGGGGAAGATTTGATGAAGAGAGCTCTCCAGTACTCAGCCTCAGCAGGGTATCTGTCACAGCTGCTTGCTCTTTAAGATACCAGAATCAAAGGATCTTAAAATCCATTAATTCACCTGTGATTTTAAAACCTGCTTGTAAAGCCTGTTTTACCAAACCAGGTTTAACTCTTCCAATTTGCCTCACTATTTACATTTCAGTGTAAGTGGGAAGTTTTGAGCAAATGAGTAATTTAAAAAAAAAAAAAACACTCATGTAAGTAATCCTCAAGCCACAGCATTTCCTGGCTGCTAGTATTTGAGAATCCAGACTCCCAGATCACCAGGAGGAATCATTTTGTGCTGTGCAATAAGATACTCATTAAAAGATACTCCATTGCGTACATAGCTTCCACACTGTGCAGTATTTGTTCTGCTTTCATTTAGTACCAGATATTAAAGTCAGTGTGTACTGCTTGTGGTAGAAGAATGGAGGTATTTATAGTATTGTCACCTTTAGTTAAAAAATTGCATGTCATTAAGTTACTTTAGCACTCATGAACTTCCCAGCAGACAACACTGAGTCAGGCTTGTGACAGGCTTGCAAAAATATTTAGGTACCTGCCAAGACACACAGAGCATTAATCATTGAAGTTAAGACTTTTCTTAATATTTAAATCAATCACCCATTTGTGAACATCCTACGAGATGTTAAGACGTATTTTTGGAAAAAAATCTGTTTCAGAAATCCTTATTATCTGCAGCCTGTTAATAGCAGTGTTGCGAGCTCTGTCACGTTGCCACATTTGAGTATGGACAGATCACCCCTAGGAGTGGGTATTGTTCAGCTTCCACCCCTATTCCTTCCTGACAAATAATTTCCACACAGATTTCAGTATACTTGGTGTATGGATGCCTGTCTCCTCTGCTTTTCCATAAGACATACTGATCTCATTGTCATCATTCAGTAAAGCAGTCAGAATCAACAACGCAGTGTATCTGTGTGACAGCTGAAAGCAGATGCAGTACTGTGTGCTACATCTGGCAGTGATTCAGAGGAAGGGCCTAGCTCTGGCCTATTTAAGATGTTTGATACACCTTATTCATGTTTCAGGATTCCAGAGCTGTTGTCTTGGCTAAAGGATTTCCAACGGAATCTACATAATCCTCCCACAGCCGACTACAGTCCTACGCAAGGACAAATGGAAGTGTGTGTCACAACTGGCAGCCAAGAAGGCTTGTGTAAAGTAAGACCGAAAGCTCCATATGTGAAAAGCATTTCTTCCAGAGAGCTCTTTTTTTTCCATCAGTTCAGTTATACTCAGCATTAAGTGCCACTGTATAACTATATGCAGGGTCATTTGTTAAATATATTTCTTGTTATTATCAATGCAGTATAATAGAACTGAAATAAGACTGGTGCACAGTCTGATTTGTCAGGGTGCATGAACGTTTGGGTAAACCAAAGAGCCTGTAAGAAAATGTGCTTTAGTGTAACGTTTCATGTTTCTCAAGTACTGAAGTAATAAGTACATAGGTGCATGATCTGTTTTGCAATAACTCCATTCTCATTATGTTAGACTTCCTTAAATAATTACCCTTTCCAGTTCACTCTCACTGCTGCTTAGTTGATCCTTTCTGAAACCAAAGCACTGTTGCTTCTGTATAATGGAGCGCTGTCTTTCCATTTCAAAGTGCCATTCTCTAGCTGATTACCTAGTTTCATTTGGCTGAAATTCATATCTGTTCACCGCTTTTTCTCAGACTGCATAATTAAAGGGTTAGGGAATTACTAATATCAAGATTTTTAACCCCTCTAAGAAGTCAGAAGTATGTGTACAAGAATGGCAGTGTCTTTCTATAATACTCTTTCCTTTTGCAGGTGTTTGAAATGCTCGTTAATCCTGGGGACAACATCCTTTTGGATGCACCTACATACTCTGGGACACTGGCAGCTGTAAGTATTTTTTAGCTATTGTGAATGTCACATTTGAAATATACCTGATCTGCAGGTTTATATAAATTGTGTTCGCTGTAAAAACATCCAAGAATCAAGCTGTTAGTGTTAGGTAAGTTTGTAAGTATCAATTCATAGAAGCATTTCTACTGAAAAGTTATTTCCAGGACGGAAGTTCCTCTTCCAAATCCTAGTTGGTTCAAGGGATAAGGTCACATTTGGGGTTGCAAAGAAAGCCATCATAACCTAGTCAGCTTGAAGCAAACTCACCTGAAGTATTTTGTGGTCTGATTATACCATAGCTATAAATACTATAAAATTTGAATAAGCCTGAAACATCATATGAGTACGAAGATGCTAGTTAGTAAGGGCTACACAGAAGTAGCAAAGTTTACTTCTGAAAAGTGATTTAATCAGTATGTAATTAAAAGTCAGCTCAACATGCATAAGAACTGTAAGAAGGGTTAGGATAGATAATACACCACAATTTCAGTCTAGTCTCCTCTTGCTTCAAAAGGACTTTTTTAATTGTTTGCTGTGTGGGTGTATCTTGTCTAATCCAATATACTTTATTAGGGATATATTTTGACAGTGCAGCAACTTGCATTTTTCCTTCAAAAAATGCAGAGCGCGACATGGTGCAAATTGAAATTCCGCAGAGGGGAGACAGCATGCTTTTTTTGTGAGCGTTTTACCTATTTTTTTCATGCTGCTGTCAACATGTCATTGCAGTAGGATCATTTCATTCTCCCATGTATTGCTGAATATATCTGTTGACAACAGATTCTTTGCCCTTTGTGAAGAGTGGCTTACAGTTCTGGCACTTTCACTGAAATAGAGTGTAAATTGTCAGCAAGAAATAAAGGTGCTATGAACGTACTGTCTGTGGTAAGAGCATGAGGAGTCCTGAGAGAATACAGTTCACATTCACAAAAATCCCCTTCTGCTTGCAAAACTATGTGTGATTTCCTAGGGAAGAGCAGCAGTCGGTCATGGGAGCTATCTGTTTCTTCTCAGTTGACTTAACAGGGCAAATAAGAGTTTTGTGGTGAGTTTGACAAGTTTCACAGCAAATTCAGGCAAACTTTCTATTGAATTATGTTTGACATTATAGCTATAAAGTCAGACTTTGTATCACTGAAATTCTGCAGTGCCAATGCCAAAAGTAAGACCTTTGAATTGCAGGATTATGACAGTTTGTTTTCCTCCTATCAACAGCTGAGACCCTTGGGTTGTAACATAATTAATGTTCCTAGTGACCACCATGGCATTATTCCAAAAGCTTTAAAAGAAATTCTGTCTTCTTGGAGCTCAGAAGATGTAAAAAATCGTAGCCACCACCTCCCCAAATTCCTGTACACTATTCCAAATGGCTGCAACCCAACTGGAAACTCTCTCACCACAGAGCGCAAGAAAGAGATTTACCAGGTATGTACCTGGGGCCTCGTGAGCCTTGTAGGTGGAAATGGGTGTCAGTCTTGTTTCAGTTGAGGATACCTCGCGGCATTTGGGCCATTATTGGTCCAGTAGACCTACCTCCTAGAACTCGTTTCTAACAGAAGCTCTTTCATGGCAGTTCTTCAGAGGTGGACTATGCATGAGATAAAATGTTGTTGTAATAGTAGTACATCGCTGGCTGGTATCTTTGCTTCAAAATGGATATATTGCAAGTTTTCTTCACAGTTTGAACGCTACGTGGAACATGTGTCCTTGTACCGCAGGCAGCATGTGCACTCTTATAAGTTACTTGATGTCTAAATTGGGCATTTGCAAGTTTTTCGTCACTGGGCCTTGTACATAGTGAATGAGCAATCCACAGGGTCATAATATATAGTCCTGGTAATAGGTAATAGTTCAGGAAGAACTGAATGTAGAGTGCCATTACATTTTAATCAATCTTTGCTTTTCATTCATTTCTTTAGCTTGCAAGAAAATATGATTTCCTCATAATAGAAGATGACCCTTACTACTTTCTTCAGTTTGAAAAGGTAATTTGTCCTCCGTACCCCTTAGTAACACATTCTTTTGTAATCCAGGAGAGAACTAAGATTTGAGCCATTGGTCTTCCTGTGTGCTCCATCTTCATGTCATACCAAGGTAGCTGTAAGGCCTAACAGCCTATGGTACTTTCAGTTGTCCCCTTTGTGACATTTTATTGCATCAGTCCTGTCAATTGGTGGTTCACATTCCTCAGGCCTTATCCAGGACAGAACAGTAGTCAGAAAATGGCAAAGATTTAGCCACCAGAGCAAAAAGTACACCACTGAAGCAACACTTGAAACTGGCAGCCTCAAGTTCTTTTTAGCCCAGTCTCTTCTTTCATTCAGTGGAAGACTGCCTACTCCCAGTCTACTACACACTGCTTTTACCCCTTTGTCTTTTGGAGAACCCAAGAGTTCTCTCAGATACTGCAGGACATAGTACTGGATAGGCAGCTTCCCTCCTCACGTAGATTTTCCCCACATGGGTGACAATCAAAGCATCTCCACGTGTATCTACGGTTGCACAGTCTGCAGAAGTTGCTAACTTCAGGACTAAAGCTGATCTTCTAAAGCAGTAAAATACTGGTAGAAGGGGAAGTTCAGTATTCTCTGTTTTGAAGTGTGTTATGGGGCGAGGCAATAAACCTCCTTCACTTACTCATTGAAGAGCATCATGTAGCTTTGTTAGAGAGTGTAAGAGGAGACGGTGTAAAAGTAGCATTCCTGATAGGGGAAAATCATGCTGAACTCGGATCAAAATTTAGTCATATTTTTTGATTTCCTTTTAAGCTACAGGCCCCATCTTAGAAATTACAGTAACTTTCTATTTGTTCCATAAAAAAGGTCTTGTCAGAGGCGTCATCACTTCTCTCCTACTTACGGCATCATACCAAACCTTGAACTGAACAGTTGTATGCTGAACAGAGGGCTGAGTATCAAAAAATGACAAGGCTGGTTTCTTGATGTCTTTCACAGAATGCTGTAATCACATCTCAGACAACTAGCCTAAACAATCACTTGTCGGCAAGTTAGTGCATTTTTTTTTTCCCTTGGAATGCATAATGTGATAAAATAGTCTCAAAATATTTCTTTAAGAAATGAATTATGTCTTCATAGTAAAGAAAATACTTCCATCATAATCCTTACTAGCACCTTGAATTTTATTTTTTATTTTTCTTCCAAGCCATGGGCTCCAACTTTCCTCTCAATGGATGTGGATGGCCGAGTTATCAGGACTGACTCTTTCTCTAAAATCCTCTCTTCTGGGTAAGGCCAGCTTCAGACTGCTCAGCACTGCTTGTTCAGTTAAGGCACGAGACTAATACTTCATACAAAATGATCAGACCTGTCATACTGTTTTTTCATCTAACACCTATCCATTTCTGGAATCTTCTTTTGGATCCACAGTTTTTCTTAGTCTGCTCACTTTTCATGTCATCTCTTGGCAGCCATTTAACTCCAGATTCTATTTCTCTTCTGATACCAATAGTTAAGCCATGCCCCAGGCCACCCATTCTTGCAGATACCATACGGGCAGAAAGTTGTTTTCCAGCTCTGTTCCTGGGACTCCTAGGAGCTTTCTCTCTCCTTTTTCTATTTCTTCTATCTCTTACCATTCCTGCAGACTCCCTAAATTTGTAATACAGAAGGGAAATGAAGGCATCATTCTGCACAAACTGTTCATAGGATTATACTGATCTCTTGTCTTATAGCCTTGCGTTTCTTTCACATTGGTTCCACCTGCCTGAAAAACTAAGCTGGCTGTTTTGCATGTCACACAAGTCAATATATTTGATTTTTAACTTGCTTTGTGTAATATTCTAACAGATATAAGGAAGTAATATGAATTCTGCACTCGCAGCTAGTGGATTATAACCCCATCCCTGAGAAAGGGAGGAGACAACAGGGTGCTAAGGGTGACTGCACTTTCAGAAGCGACACTGCAAAAAGAAACGATGCAATTTGATCTTTGTCAGACACATATGAGCTTACTGGTTCTGTTTTTCTTCAGAGAAAAACTTTGGCCAGGCTGTAAAGATGGGTCATAAGTATTGAAGCATGAGTGACGTTTTCTCAGCCTGAATTACATTTATTCTGCAGTACTGAAAGGGAGTGAGAGAGTAAAGCTATTTGCTGCTTCCCATCTGTTTTTCATAAAGCCAGAGCATTTATGGTTTTTCATGATGTGAAAACCTGCCTTTCCTTCCCTTTCCTTCATGTAATCTTTGTGATTGCAGAGGAAAGCGTATAAACATGGGGCATCTCCTGAAGTCGCAGAACTCAGAAGCAACTATAAGCATTGAAAACCCTTAAACGTTTTTGTTTTGTGGCTCTGGTACTCAGCTTATAAGTTGCATAAACCTGGTGCTTAGGGCAGTATTAAAGTATAGATAAGCTTAAATGCATAAAAGATCATTACAGTGTCAATGAAATGGTTACAGGTTTTCACAGTTACAAGTTAAACCGTAACTCTCACAAAGTATTAAGACATTGCATTTCTGTAGTAACTTTTTTTCTTTTTCTCTAGGTTAAGAATAGGTTTTCTGACAGGTCCCAAGCCTCTCATCGACAGAGTAATTCTACACATTCAGGTTTCAACAATGCACACCAGCACTTTCACACAGGCAAGTACCAAGCTGCCAACTGAATTGTATTTAGAGAAGATAACCTATTCCAAGTCATAAGAAACCAAAACCAAACAGCTTAGCACATTTGCAGTTCTGTTGTTAATAAGCACCTACGTTGCTTGTTCTGCCAAAGGAAGAGAGACCACCATGGGAATTACAGCCAGAGCTAGAGGCTGTCTCAGTGCATGGCAAGCACAGCTAACATGCTCTTAACCCTCACGTCTGGAGGATCGAGGTGTAAAGTACTCTGTACCTCTTGCTAGTAGGTTCACTTGAAAAACATCAAAGTAAAGTGTGCATTGGATGCACGTAGGTTTTTTCTGTTCATTCCAGAATGAAACAGGCAGCCCACAGAGACATTACAAAGCAGGCTGCCAGCTACAGTCGCTTTGTCGTTCGTAATAAGGGAAGGAGACATAAGCACATCTAAATGTGGCTTCCATCTTCCACCTCCATTAGTTCATCATAGAGGCAGTATTAAAGCAGAGAGGTTGATATGGGCGGGAGGGTAAAGAAATACAACATTGCCTTCCCTTTTTGTCCTGACTACCATATTTATCCATCCATCCATCCATATCTTCCCTGCCCCCACCCCAGCTTCCAAACACTGCCACGATCCCTGGAGACAATGGTAACAGGGAGTACAGTGGCCTGTTGCTGTTGGCACCTCTGTTTGTAAAGGGTTTCAAGAGACCCCGCTCTGGGGTTTCTTGCCTGTGTGGAATTTTGAATAATGCTGTATGTCTTTTGATGACTCTGGAACAGTCTTGTTTAAAATACGGTATTGATGATGTGTTTTATTTCTTTAGATTATGATATCACAGCTTCTTCAGCAATGGGGAGAAAAGGGTTTCTTGGAGCATATAGACAGGTAGGGTCATGTCATACGGGATGCAGGGATCCAGGCAGGGCGGTTGGCAGAGGTGGCAGGGTATAGGGGGTCAGTGCAGGGTGCAGGAGGTCTGGATGGGATGCAGAGGTCCAGGCACAGTGTAGGGAGTCTGTCTGGGGTGCAGGGGGTTGGCAGGGATGCAGAGGTCCAGGCAGGGTGCAGGGGTCCAGGCAGGGTGCAGGGAGTCTGGCTGGGGTGCAGGGGTCCAGGCAGGGTGTAGGGAGTCTGGCTGGGGTGCAGGGGGTTGGCAGAGGTGCAGAGGTCCAGGCAGGGTGGAGAACATCATCTGTCATTCTGCTCCTTGTTACCGTCACAAAATGTTCTTAGCAGTAAAGGGGTCAGAGTAGGTGCATCCATATTAGGCCAGATGGATAAGCCAGGTGACCAAGAGTGACAGTATTCACACAAGAGTCCGGAAGGAGCTCTGCGTGAAGTTGCAGACATGCAGGTCTGGGATGTAACTACTGCAGGCCAGCAATCTGCCGGTCCTCTGGCACAGCCATCACGCAGCTCCCATCTGAAGGGAACTCACCTGACATCAGTGAGCCCAACAGCTGACCACTCTTTTCCGGGTGATTTCATTTGGACAAGGTTGGCTCATTAGATCATGCTGTTGAGAGGGAGCTAGCCTGTTGTTTGGAGCAGCTACATTTTTGTGGAAGTCTTATGTCACTGTTTCATTCCAACATGAATGTAAAATGACAACAGAAAAGCAAAAACTTGCAACAGAATTTGTGATGTGGTAAAAACGGCGTAAGTGAAATTATACCATTTCATGCAGAATGTAGCAACTGGTATAGGCCGAGTCCCAAAACTGTATAAGCCTTTGGCATGAGGTATAATAAAATACATTCAGAAATCAAAGCAATACGTTCAAAGAGTATTTTTAAAATATCTAAATGTAAAATTACACCTACTGCTAAGTATGGTTTCTGTACAGAGAAGGGAACACGTTTGCATCTGATTTATGAGCTCTACATCAGGCTTTTCTCTCACATCTCCTGTTGCAGAATCACAGCTGTCTCTATTTATATTGACAAAAGCCACTGCGCAAGACTTCTTCATGTTGAAACTTGGGTTAGGGTTATTTTCCTCAGTAAGAAATGGAATTATTTCCAAGTTTTATTTAAAGTGTGAAGGAGAGAGATAGGTTCAAAAGCTTAGAAAAGGGAAAGCTGGCAAAGAGTGATGACAGGTTTATCATATGATTTGGTTTTTACCTTGTGAAATATCATTTCTGCATGTACCTATTACACAAATTCAATCCAAATGCACTCTTGTGCTTTTGCATGTGTACAAGTCCTTCATTTTCTTCGTTATGCTTGTTTTGTGTGGTAAATATTGCCAACAGGACTTGTATCCACTGATATCATGGCCAGAATGAATAAAATACCTAAAGAGTTTCCATGGCGCAGGTGAAGCTTAAGAAGCAGCCACACGATCACTGTCTCTGTGGGGTTGATCGGCGCGTTGTCAGAGACACGCTGAAGCATTCAAGACTTCTCCGAGACATACACAGCTTTATACACATAGTACACTGTATCCTGCCCATCTAGGATACGCTCACGTTTTTATGAAATGTGCCCTGAAGTTGTTTGAGTGGAAAAGCTCTGTTTCTGCCTCTGGAAGCAAAGGGACTCTGAAGCACTGTAGGATCATGACTTTGAACTGCTAATTTACTTTCAGAGTGGTGGAGTTCTACAGGAGCCAGCGGGATGCAATGCTCGTGGCTGCTGACAAGTGGTTAAAAGGTCAGTGAGTGCAACACAGCTAATGACTGGGATTTTTTTTCTAGCTATTCATCATCTTTGTGCTCAAGAAAAATCACTGAGGTAACAGGTAAGCACTATAAGCTAATCAATGACATTAAATATGAAGCTTAGGACAAATCTAGTGCTGCTGTTTTCATGCTTTTCTGGTGGGACATGATGAGAAAAAAGCTCACCACACTAAATGTATAAAGCAGTTTCACAAAGACCATGTATTTCACTCCACTATGGTTATGTTTGCTTCTTATGTTTAAAATCCCTGTCTTTAAAATCTCTCTGATGTAGCCACATTTAGTGGCCATAATTTTAAAAAAATTGATTAACGATGGATATAGCAGTAGTGGTAATATTTTTTGGTCAGAAATCAATTCAAAGTGTCCCGTTTTGTTGTTAATCATGGAGCATCGAAAGAATTTGATCAACAATAATGCAATTACATTTAATCACTCAGTTCTTTTAGTCAAAGTAGAATCAGCAATAACTGCTCAAGACCTGCCCACTGAGCTTAGATGATACTTCCTTGGGACATGAGTACTTGGGCACCACACAATCATCAATGCACTTTTTTTTGCGAATTCCAGGCTTTTAGATACAAAGTATTTCTTTTTCTACATGGCTTATGAACGACCCTGGGTTGTTGGCCTAGGTAGGCACTCTTTGTCTCAATTCCCCAAGTATAAAAACAGTGTAAACACTGGTCTGCCTTAAAGTGTGTTGTGAGACTCATGTAAAAGACTATACTAGAAAATAGGAAGACCTTAATAGGAGCCATAATATTATGGAAAACAGACCTTTATTTTGTAGATATGTAATGGTTAAATGCATTGAGGAAGAGCTGGAGAAGATGTCTGTTTCTTCAAAAATATGTCCCAAAGCAGATAAAGAATTCTAGGTAAAGAGAAGGTATACAGTAAGTCTGCATATATAACTTCAGACACAAATCTCTAAGCATTCCCATCCTCCTACCTACTAGGCTCTCATTTTCTTTGGGGAAAAAACCTATGATTATTGTAACTTAAAAGAGTTTTGAGCTTTGCTATACTTAAAATACTGTTGATAGTCAGTGTGATATTAGGAGAAACTGCATCAGAGAAATTATTTTAGATTGTTTACTTGATCTGAAAGTAATCACCAAATAGAGTTTGCCAGTGTCTGGGATTTCTGTAATTCAGAGCAGTCACTTTCACAGAAGGTATTGAGGATACCAGCACAAGTGCAGTAAGCCCACACAAATTTGATTAGGACTGCTTCAGACTTGGCAAGTGACATCCTGGCCTTGTGGCCCAGGTTCCCTTTATGTTCATCAGAGCGACAAATCTATAACATCACTGAATCTGTAATGTATCAGGGTCAGAGGTTTCTTTCCTGATTCCCTTCTTTTCTGTGTGTCTCTCTCTCCCCCACCCCAGACTTGGCAGAGTGGTACCCTCCTGCTGCTGGCATGTTCCTGTGGATCAAAATTAAAGGTGTTTCTGACACACAGCAGCTGATCATGGAAAAAGCTTTGCAGAAAGAGGTATGACCTATGGTTTCATGGCGTATGACGTTAGGGTGAAATGAGGCAAGAGTACAATACATCTACCCTATCTATCCGCACACGGGCGCACACATAAAAAAGCAGGGGAACTTGCTGTGCGCCATCGGTGAGTCTCCAGGTCGGTCTTTGTCTCACAGTGACCCGTAAATAAAATATTTTCATGTCTTTAATCAGATGTTGATATTTAATCAGCTCGCTTAAATTTGAACCATGATAACACACAGTACGATGTCATGTATACTATAAATAATATGAATATATGTACCTGTATGAATGATGGCTGTCCACTATTCTCTTTTCAGTAAGAGAAATTACGTGTGATTTCATTTCTACAGTTTATAAGAGCCAGCACTGTGTATTGAGTAAACTACATCCCACCTCACTGGTGCTTCTAAACACTGATGCTAAGTTGGACCTGGTAACCCGCCAGCCTGGGTAACCAAAACCTTTGATTTTGTTATTAAAACCCTGATTTCAGGTTGCATGTTTTTGGCTTCTCATTTTGATGAGAAGAAATCTGTTAAGCCATGTTCAGATGCCAGTGTTTCAGCAGTAAGCTTTCTCAAATTCAATGTCATGTAGTGTTTTAATGCTGTAGTAGAAGTGGTGATAACTGGGTGGCGAATCAATTCTTCTTAGGTGTTACTTGTTCCTGGAGGAGCATTCAATGTCGACAGCTCAGAGCCTAGTTCTTACGTCAGAGCCTCCTTCTCTCTTTCTTCTCCAGCTCAGATGGATCTGGTGAGATTTTTTTTTTCTCCCCATTTTTATCAATAATAATGCCCCTTTTTTTACTTACTTCTTATGTATTTTCTTGAATGTTAGTGTGGGGTTTTTGTTGTATTTAGGTGATTAAGCAGTATTAGCTGATTCTTAGGTGAGATACACATATCCAAATGACTTGAAAGGTACCAAATTTTTAGGGCCACTTCACATTTTTCTGTGTATCTCATACATGTGGAGTCTCACACTTATTCCTCCCAGACATGATTCATTAAGGTTTTACGGAAGTCTGAGTTAAGTTTTGCTGTTTGCCTTAGCATTAGCAGGCATCACACATCTTTTATTCTCCAGACTTTCCATTCCTGAGATTGAATTACCTGCTTTCTTTTGTGGGTGTAATCAATCCTTTATAAGAAAGAATATTGTTTTTCTTTGATACAGCTGGCATATATGCTGTATTTCTTTCCTCAGGAACTAATCTTCTGTGTATTTTGGGAATATTTTGGCTGGTTTTTGGCTTTATCTGTAAAATTAGTGGGAAGAAAGATAGGACACATTTATTTGTGCAGATTTAATAGTCACGATTCAGGTGTTTGAAACTGTTCAGTGTTTGTTGTACTTCATTCATTTGTGAAGGTTTGTAACAGATTTCTTCTGTATTTCTTCCTTCTTCTTTGTAGAAGTAATTCGTAACCATACTATTAACAGTCAAACTGTAACTTTTATGTGCTTCCCAACTCAACTGTCTTCCTTTTCTTTCTCCTTTAGAGCCTCTAGGCCCCTGTATTAAAAGAGACACTCTTCCAGAAATCACTAATTGTATTAAAAGTACAACTGTTTTGCTGCATCTGAACTCTGATTAACCTTTGAACATTAATGTATGTATTTTTCGCTTTCTGAAAGCTCTGCCTTTTTTGTCTTAGAGAACTGGAAGTTTTGTCCAGTCAAAGCCCATACAGGTTGTTACAGAAGGAAGACAAGAGAATATCAGCAGTTTTTTACAGTATAAAATACGGAGTTTGTACACAGTTAGGGTAATTTTAGTACCTTTATAGGTTTGGTGTGTTGCCCATTAAAATAATGCAGGAATACAAACATGAACCACGTTTGTGTCATTGCAGGCCTTCAAGAGACTGGCTGACCTTATAAAAGAAGCTTTATGAAGAAGCTAAATAGAGCTCTTGGAGCAATCAAAATCGACTCTGGAAAATATCTGTTAACATTTGGATTTTATCAGAACACTTTAAAAGCAAGCACAATGCAGTGGATGTTTCCTTAGATCATTTCAGCTAGAAGCAAAAAAGTGAAAGATTGAAAAACAATTTGCCTAATTTTCTGACAGGACATCACCTTATTAGATTTATTCCAGTCTGGAAACATTTAAAATACTCAATGTTCTGTTTGCCATCAAAACCATGATTTTATTAAAATTGAACTGATTTTTGTTCTGGCTTTTGTCTTCCATTTGGGTTGGGAAAGAGGGAAATCAGTTATTTAAGTTGCACCTGAGGTGGTTTTAGCCTAGTTATTTAAGAAGTTGCACCTGAGGTGGTTTTAGCCATTATTACTTAATCTCAAGTGATAACATTCATCCAACACCTTATGTTGGAATTGGTTTTGTGTGTTACTTTCCTTTTTGCCCTGCTATATGGCATCTAGTTTTCAAGATTTGAAGATCAGTGTTTCATTTTACTAGAGTTTTGATAGATAAAACTGGTGTAAGGATCTTAAAAATTTGAAACCAATCCAGGAAAATTTTGCTGTGATTATAGACAAAACTATTTGGCCTAAGGTCCCTCGCAGTTTGGGTTTTTCAGCTCATTCTCTAATCTGTAAAGGGTTTTCTGATTGCTGCCTTCCCCTTCAGTCTGTGAAAAATTACTCTACAGCTGCCTTCGAAAATCTTTGGTGTGCAGAGGCGTGTGGATGTGCTAACAGACCTGCTCCCTGCTCTTCGTTCATCAGACGTGTATTTGAACAGGGCGCGTTAAGTAACTGAACCGGGGACACAGCAGAATGAACAGTACCCTGACACTGCCAGATGTACCGAGCGAGCAAAGAGAAAAAAGAAACGGTTTGATCTCTAACCCCTGGGTCATTATCATCCCAAACATTTCATACTTGGCCACATGTACAAAGCCTTCCGAAAGTTTGAGCTGTGCAGATTGTCCAAGGCTTCCCATTTTGGTTAGTGACAAGTTTTATTTACTTTTTAGATTGAAGTGCTGTAGTTTTCCACCAAGAGCAAGTGGTTGTTTCTTGATGTGCAAGTGTTCAGAATTTCAAAGTAAAGACGTTTTTAAAGATCCAGCCAATCCTATAGCAGCTCAGGTAACCCAACCAAATATGGGTGAGGCACAACCTTGCTTCATTGGAAGTTTCACAAGAGTAATGGATTTAGCAGTAACCATAATTTTCATTTGCTCTTGTCCCTCCAGATACAAATAGCCTGTGTGCCTTTCCCAGCATCTGTCCTACCATCAGGATCATTACGAGGGGATCAAGTGCACCCTCAGTAAGTTTGCAGACCACACCAAGTTGGGTGGGAGTGTTGTTCTGCCTGAGGGATCCCGAGGGACCTGGACAGGCTGGATGGGTGGGCCAAGGCCAACTGTATGAGGTTCAACAAGACCAAGTGCTGGGTCCTGCGCTTCAGTCACTATAACCCCATGCAGTGCCACGGGCTGGGGGATGAGTGGCTGGAAAGCTGTCAGGCAGAAATGAACCTGGGGGTGTTGGGGGACAGTTGTCTGACTGTGAGCCAGCGTCTGCCCAGGTCGCCAAGAAGCCAACGGCATCCTGGTCTGCATCAGGGACAGTGTGGTCAGCAGGAGCAGGGCAGGGATTGTGCCCCTGTACCAGGCACTGGTGAGGCTGCACCTTGAATACTGTGTCCAGTTTTGGGCCCCTCACTCCAAGAAAGACACTGAGGTGCTGGAGCGTGTCCAGAGAAGGGCAGTGGAGCTGGGGAAGGGTCTGGAGCACAGTTCCTGTGAGGAGCAGCTGAGGGAACTGGGGTGT
>NW_010249614.1:17604-20797 GCF_000690775.1 Eurypyga helias
GACATGGTTTGGTTGTGGTATAAGCAGTATTAGTTTAATAGTTGGAATGGATCATCCTAAAGGTGTTTTCCAGCCTAAAAGATTTTATGATTCTATGATTCCAGTGCCCAGCACCACCGTGTGCCTCTATCTCAAGCCTTTTAATTTAGTCACACATCCGAGCCATCTCTGCATTTGGCAGCTTCTTGACCAGCATATCCAAGCTCAATTCTTTCCATTCTTCCCAGGTTACTGTGACTTTTAGTCAAGCCCACATGATTGAATTTTCAGACTAATTTTCCCCAATTTGGTATCGGTACATGACTCCTTTCCTCTAAGACCTGAAGTACTCGGTACGGTCCCAACTTGTCTGCCACTCCTGCCCTCCTTTTGCAAACATGGGCCTGTTGTCCCATCACGCCTCCTCTGCATCCCAGCCCGCATCTCCAGGTTCCCCTCAGTCCTCCCTGTCAGCAGCAGGAGCGCGGCTGCCGCTGGTGGGCAGGGGGGCAGCCTGGGGCTATGGATGAAGCCAGCCCCACCGTGGCGCCGGGTCGTGCTTGGGCACGACCCGCGGGGGGACATAGCATGGGGAGAGCCCGCGGTCCCAAAGCTGCTCTCAGGGCACCAACACTGGCTTTGAAGACAAACCTGCTGGGTCGTGCTTGGGCAGCCAGGACCCACGGGGTGACAGAGTGCAGGGAGCGCCCACGGTCCCAGAGCCGCTCTCAGGGGACCAACACTGGCTTTGAAGACAAACCTGACCCTTTTAGCACCATTCGGTGGTGCCAAACGGGATGTGGGTGGTCCCCTTGCAGTGCTGCTCAAGGGGAAGTTTGCATGTTTCAAGAGTTTCTTAACCAACTGTAGATATTTTGAAAGCTCTGACTTTGCTATCAAGGCAAATAGTTACGGCAATTTTCATCTTGGGCTCAGTTTAGAAAATCATTTTATACAACAGAATTAATTGATGTTTCTGTTTAATTAAAATAATACATTTTTTACAGAGGAAGAAACGTAAATGTCATTTTAAGACTGATTTTAGTTCTCAGAGAAATGCTATTCTCTGTCAAATACTACTGTCATTCTGACAGACCTGAATTAGAAAACATAATCAGAATATTATGAAGTAAGCTTTTTATTGGTGATGTGTTGAATTATACACTTCTTAAGAGATCTAAATGTTAATTTTGTTGAATGTAAGCAAAATGCAATTCCATTTGCTGCATATTAGATGCTTTTGCTAACAGCTAATTTAATTAAGAGAGAGTTTGCTTTTTTCCCTGACCGTGGTGAGGCATCTAAAATTAAATTAATATCCTGAACGATGCAAAGTAAACAATGGCAGTGAAATCTTACTGGCACATGCTGGTTCCCCCAACCCCTTCAAGCACAGTTTCTGGTCACCTGGGAGAGAACATTGGCTGTGATTCAGTGTTTCTGGAGGAAGCTGCTTAGAGACCAGAGAAAAAGTCTGGGCAACAGGTTCACGTAGAAAGAAATGATGTGGCAATGGAAATTTTCCTTTTCTGTTTTATCCATCCCGGAGCAAATATTTCATTCATACCTGGGTTTAAGCTCAAGTGGCACAATCTGCTGCTGTTGGGGAACAGAGGAGCCAGAGGAAGGACTTGGTGCGGTAAGCACATCCTCTGATGGTACCTAGGTGATGGAGTTGTGGAAGAGTACAGCGGTGCTGTAGAGAGCTGCCAGGCCTGCGGGCAGCTATGGGCAGGCTGGGCCTCGGGACTCATTTCTGAGTGGGCAGTGACCTTGCCTCTTGTACCTACACTTTGGTTCCACTGCATTTCAGGCTTTTGGCAGACAGAAAACACCTAGAAATTCTGGACAAATAGCCAGTGCACATGGCCTGAACAACTTGCCCTACAAGGGACAGAAATCTCAACCCATCCTATGCACCTCGTCTACGTGTGTTGTCCCACATATTTAGACTCATGTGACACATCCTGCTTCTGCTTCACGAGTTTTAGGGATGTGGCAAGGGGGAGCAGTTCTTCCCTGGGGGGATGGAAATACGAACTGCAACAACTGCAACGTAATTCCTGAACTTCTGCATAAAATACGTTTGCAAATTGTAGGTTCACACAGGTCGTTTTATCTGAAGGAAAAGAAAGAACAGCCCTTCAGCACAGCTGTGATTAATGAATAATTGAGGAAAAAATGGTTTTATGGGGAATTCATTAGAAGAGAGAACGTGTGTGTGTACACAGTATGACAGTGGGGGTGGGTTGACCCTGGCTGGAGGCCAGGTGCCCACCAAAGCTGCTCGGTCACTCCCCTCCTCAGCTGGGCAGGGGAGAGAAAATACGATGAAGAGCTCATGGCTCCAGATAGGGAGAGGGAGAGATCATTCAGCATTTACTGTCACGGGCAAAACAGACTCAGCTTGGAGAAAAAATTAATTTCTTATCAATGAGAATAAAAAGACAACTAAACCCAAATCTAAACACACCTTCCCCTCACCCCTCCTTTCTCCCAGGCTCAAATGCACCCTTGTTTGCTCTACCTCCACCACCCCGAGTGGCACAGGGCAACGGGGGTTGTGGTCGGTTCCTCACGCAGTCTCTGCTGCTCAGAGGCAGGACTTCACACACTTTCCTCCTGCTCCAGCATGGGGTCCCTCCCGTGGCAGACAGGCCTCCACGAGCTTATATTAAATCAGATCTGGATTGATGCAGAAAATGGATATGCCTTGACGGGACCTGGAAAAAATTAACATGAAGGTATTGCTGTTCCTTGATTTGCATAGAATTTGAACTTTCTCTGTGTTTGGCCTATAATGAAATTGGAACCTAAAAGATTCAAAAGATTAAAAATATTTTCCTGCACTTTCCTCAAAAACAAGCATTAACAGAGAGAGAATACCATTGGCCTGGCCCAGGATTTTGGCTCCTGTTTATAGTACGCTGGAATTTTTAACCAGATCCAGTTTGAGATGCCAGCACTAAACCCCTCCTAATATCCAGGTGCATTAGCAGAAAAGAAAAGAGGCTTCATCCAGCCTGACCTTGGACACTTCCAGGGATGGGGCATCCACAGCTTCTCTGGGCAACCTGTCCCAGTGCCTCACCACCCTCTCCGGGAAGAACTTCCTGATAGCCAATCTAACCCTCCCCACTTACAATTTAACCCCGTTACCCCTTGTCCTGTCACTACAGGCCCTTGGGAAAAGTCCCCCCCAGCTTCCTTGTAG
>NW_010249614.1:20946-31918 GCF_000690775.1 Eurypyga helias
GTTGGGTGCCCCAGAGCTGAGTGCAGTATTATATGAGGCAGGGTCTCAGGAGACCTGAGCAGAGGGGGGGAATCCCCTCCCTCGACCTGCTGATCACGCTTCTTTTAACACAGCACAGGTCATGGTTGGCCGCCCGGGCTGCCAACGCACACTGCTGGGTCATGTTGAGCTCCTCATCAACCAACACCCCCAGGTTCTTTTGCTTCGGGCTTCTCTGAATCCATTCTCTGTCCAGCCTGTACTTAGGCTTGGGATTTCCCTGAGCCATGTGCAGGACCTGGCATTTCACCTTGTTGAAGTCCATGAGGTTGGCACAGGTCCAGCCTGCCCAGATCCCTGTGGATGGCATCCCTTCCAGGCTTGGGATTTCCCTGAGCCATGTGCAGGACCTGGCATTTCACCTTGTTGAAGTCCATGAGGTTGGCACAGGTCCAGCCTGCCCAGATCCCTGTGGATGGCATCCCTTCCTGCTTGTTGAACACCACCCCGGCTGAGGGTGCACTCGACCCCACCGTCTATGTCGCCAACAAAGGTGTTGAACAGCACCAGTCCCAACCCCTGAGGAATGCCACTTATCACAGATCTCTACTCAGACCTCGAACCGTTGACCCCAGCTCAGAATGCGACCATCAAGCCAGTTCTTTATCCACCCAGTGGTCCATCTGTCAAATCCATGCCTCTCCAGTTTAGAGACAAGGATGTCGTGTGGGACAGCGTCAAATGCTGTGCACAAGTCCAGGCAGATGGTGACAGTTGCTCTTCCTTTATTCACCAACACTGTAACCCCACTGTAGAAGGCCACCAGATTTGTCATGCATGGTTTGCCCTTGGTGAAGCCATGTTGGCTGTCACCAATCACCTCCTTAGTTTCCACGAGCCTCAGCATAGTTTCCAGGAGGATCTACTCCATGATCTCACCAGGCGTAGGGGTGAGACTGACTGGCCTGTAGTTCCCCTTATTGTCCTTTTTTCCCTTTTTAAAGATGGGAATTATGTTTCCTCTGCTCCAGTCAGTGGGAACTTCCCCAGACTGCCATGACTTTTCGAATATGATGGATAGAGGTTTAGCAACCTAATTCGTTAGTTCTTTCAGGGCCTGTGGATGTATTTCATCAGGTCCCATGGACTTGTGCACCTTCAGGTTCTTTAGATGGTCTTGAACCTTGTCTTCTCCAACAGCGGGTGGTTCTTCATTCTCCCAGTCTCTGCCTTCTGAAACTTGGGCAGTGTGGCTTGAGCACTTGCTGGTGGAGACCGAGGCAAAAAATTCATTGAGTACCACAGTCTTTTCCATATCCTGGGTAACCCGGTCTCCCATTTCCTTCTAGACATGGCCCACATGCTTCCTAATCTCGCTTTTGTCACCAGTGTACCTGCAGAAGCTTTTCTTGTTGTCCTTGACCTCCCTGGACAGATGTAATTCTATCAGGGCTTTAGCTTTCCTAATCTGATCCCTGGCTATTCAGACAATTTTTTGTCTCGCATGTTTTAATTGTTTTAATTACAGACTCAAAATTTCCTTTGTCTTGAATCTGCCCAATCCCACTGCAGTCACAGATGCAGAATTCAATTCTCACCTATTTTGATTCCTGTCCACATAAGAAGGAAACTCAAATTTTCAGAAAGCTTCTGAGCTGAAGAGGTATTGGAAAGAACAGCAGATAAGAAAAAATAATTCCATATATATGCTGTCAAAGAGCAATATACTTCAGTGCCTTTAAATTTATTTTGACAGCTCACAAATTACTTTTATAGCTCATTTTATAGAGCAAATTATCTCGAATTAAGGTACATCTTAAGAAGAATATTACAGTGTCTTAATTGTTCTCTTGTCACGCATTCACTGGTAGTACAGATCCTATTTATTCTGTTCATTCTTCCTTCGGAGCGCTTCTCTGGCCCAGATGGACCAAGAAGGCGTAGTGCTGCTGAATAAGAACACCCTGGGTGAACAGATGCACCTGATAATATCGTTCAGCAGAAGGTGTTGATATTGTATTCCGGGGCCCTATTTTCTCATGCAATATTATCTGCAAAATAAGAGTTTTAGTTTCTCCACCGGACAGTATCAGATCAGGTCTGGTTTGCTTCAGTCTGGGGTGGTAAATAGCTCAGTTGCTACAATAGCTGTAATCTAAGGAAGGTGGTTTTGCACTTTCATATTAATTGCCTTTATTATTCACTGAAATTATGTGCTCACCTACCTGAGAGACCATCTTATTTCAGGGGGCTTTTCAAGAGGATTTACAATCAGGTGGTGTTTTTTTAATTCTCGCCTTTGTTTTTTGAGGCCAAGCTCTGGCAAGTATCATTTGTTGATATCTAACAGGACAGCCGTTAATCAGAACGCGTTTCAGGACCCGGGTTCAACATTTACAAAACCAAGAGGTCCCTTAACAACATACAAAACTATCACCACAGATCATGCCACTTGGCCATCTAGTCTGTACAGGGAGATGAAGCAGCTGAAAAAATCATTGAGATAAGGATGAGGATAATCAGGGAAAGATAAAACATAATTAAATGCTTTATGGGAAAGGTTCCAAAACCAACAGCAGATCACCAACATCCAATGCCGTATTTCTGCAGCTGAAATGGGGGTGATGTTTTCCACCAGTTGATTTATGAGCAATGTATTAGATTTATTGAAAACAACGGAGTCACCACCCTATTAGCAACAGGGAGAAAACGAACAGAATGCCAAAAGGCTTCAGAAACCCCATCAGTGAGCCACAGCCAATGTCGTGGAGCCCAAGGAAAGGCCGTGCAGTGTCTGTTCTATCAGCCTGTTGAAGCGAAAAGGGAGGCGCTCTCTAGGCTGTGCAGCTTAGGAGTAGGACTTCTTGAATTTACATTCTGCTTTTAATTTTCTAGAATATTTTCAGAAAATGTAGGAAATGCCTTCATGAACCTGAGTGCTGCCTTCAAAGAGGTTTTCTAGTGCTCTGAGATCCTGTAAGGTGAAAGAGCAGACCCAAAAGAATGAATCCTATATTACCCATGTGAAATGGGATCATCTGCGATCCTCCTTGCACGGCATGCGAGGGAGAGGAGAACAATGAGAGCAGCCTGCAGCCACCCAGCAGCCTCTCTGCCAAACTCCACACAGGACCTGAGCCAGGCTGATGGACTTGGACTTACATCCCATAAAGAAGTGTCGCCAGGGTTAAATCTCTTCTGCAGCGCCGAGTTCCTTTTCTGTAACATCTTAGTAATTTTTAATAAAAATGTTGTTTCAAGAGAAAGTTTAGTTTTAAAAACGTCTTCATAAACTATTTCTAAACAATTAAATACCAGAAAATCACCACGCAGATGTACTGACAGTTTGCTTTAAGAGAATAAATGACATTTGAGTTAATAACCATTTAATTTTGACATTTTAAAAGTCTCAGTTGACTTTAAAATCAATAGATATTACAGCTAATTCATTTTATACTCCATTTATATTTTCCAAATAAAATAAGAGAGACTACTGTCTTTCCTAATACATCTTGATTTCCCATCTATATTTTTTAAAAAATAGTAATAGGCACTATCAAATAATTCGATGGTTAAAAAGGTTAGGGGTTTGGGTTAGGGCTGACAGTCCAAGAGGGAAAGAAGCCCTTGTTTATTACATATTTGACCCCTTCCCAGGTAACCCTTTATGTGTGCGTTTCAGATGCAGGTTTCCCCTGAACAGCAGGAAATCAGCCCGTGCCCTTCAGAACAGAGGTAAAAACCGCAGACATCCACGCCTTAATTTTACAGACTAAAAACTTACTGAAGACTTCCCAGCAGATGGCAGGGTTACCTTGTGACAAAGCTGGACGTCTCAAGTGGCAAGTAATGCTGGATAAAGGTTCAAGTAGTGATTACGTATATTTAATTAGCAGAATGAATTCATACATGAAAATGCATAAACACATGTTGATTTAACTGACCTAATGCAAGCTGGGAAATGTAGAAATTCTATTTCAAGGTAGTAAAAAATCTTTAATCTCAGTGTAGTATTAAAAATTACCTTCATTAAAAAGGAGCTTCAGTTAGACAACTGTTTATATCTCCTAACTGACAAGACAGAAAACATAGTATTTAATGTGAGAATCCACTGGGGTTGCTGCCGTAGAGTCACGGGAAAAACAAAAAGTCTTTGGAAAGAGTACTGAAAGTGAACAGCAGAAGTGGCTTTCAGGACTAAGATCAGTTCAGCACTTCTTGCTGGGGACTGAGCAAAAGACAAGCACCCCAAAAAGGGAATTCAGTACTGCTTTTGTCAGTATGAGAAATCATCACCTCAGCAGGAGGAGAACAGCTTCACAGGTTGGGCCCCTCCTCAGAAACAGCCGGGAGGAAAATCCTGACGCACCCTGAGGGTCTCAGAAATGTTTTGTTACCTGCCGGGAATCAAACCTCTCTGCTCGGTGTGACTTAACAGTAACTGTCTGCACATGGAAAGGCTTCAGCTTCTCAAAACTACAAATCTCGGAATATGTTTTCCCAGCCAAAGCAGGAAGAAGTGCCCCGTTGTATTGCCAAACCTTATCATTACTCTAGTTAGAGTGAATTCCCTTGTAAGTGTTCTGAGGTTGTATGGGCATCTCCCTGAAGGAGAGATGGACTTAATGCCGTGAATATAAATGTGGTCGTTCTGGTTGTGTCAACACTTTCTAAAAACATTTGGGGATGACCACTAATGGCAGACGTCTGGACATTGCAGTCAAACTGAAATGGCTGCAACAAAAAACACCAGTCCACATTTTACACAGTTTTATTTAGCAGAAAAGATTCAGGCATCAGACACCCGATATTTTGTTTCTCAGTTGGTCTGTGCCAGATTTGGCTTGTCTCACTGAAACTGCTCACATATTTATATTCACTGTTACACTGTGGGACTAGAGGATTAGTGGAAATAATAAACATAGCATTTATAGTTATCCTCTACTAAAAAGAGGTTACCTGCATTCGTTTTGAAGCTCTTACAAGGCATGGAGTGATGACGTTCAGGGCTTCTGAAGAGTAACAAGGCCCAGCCTGGCTCACCTCCTGCATTTATTGCACCAGCGCCGCTCGGTAGCGCTCCCTGACTGCAGACCGGGCGGAAGAACAGAATTCTCATTCCTAGTAATAAACAGGATCCTCAAAGTCACGTTTCCTATTATTGCCTCAGCTTCCTCTGATAAGCACAGAGTGTCACTACAGAACATAGCTTCAGACTGTGTCGCTGAAAACAGTTTTGGTGTCTGTTCCAAATTTATAAAATCTTTAATGGCTCATCATCATGCCTTTTTAATTTTTATGCGTGATTACATTACATTCTTAAAAAGTTTCCCCCATCCTATAGACACATTATTGAAGACTCATATCTATTGACTTGCCGTGTTTCTGAAAGCATTTGCGTTACAAAAATACAGACCCACAGAGGAATAAATACTGCATTGATTGATGCTTTAAAATCCTATTGTCTTTTTACAGTTCAATAAAACACGCAAAGCTTGATGCATTCCTAAAATTCCGACTGATGAGCGTGTAACAGAAATGGTGCTATTAACCTGATCGTCTTGGTTTTCTTCCCGCAGGAATAACATAATTCTAACTGCTCCGAGCTCATGTGTCTTTTCTCCCCCTTTCAGCCTCATGAATAATTTGGCTCATCTTTCTCACTGCCGTAAACACCGCGTCTTGCTGAAGGTCACACAGCATTCCCGCTGTCTTCTCATTCATGTGCCATTCAACACGGCATCCTGTGCCTCGTATGGTGTCACATTTGTGACACGCAGATGTAGATTGTTTCCGTGGTGGTAGTGTCTGATAGCCACTTGAATGGTAAACACTGATGTTTCAAAAGCTAATTAGTGGTGTAGATTTGTTTTTTATTGCCCTATCTCAGTTTATTCAGCTGGAGAGCTACGGACCAGGCGAGGTCAGCAGAGGCAATTAGAGAAACGATCATTGTTTCATACAATAGAAAGTTGACATAAATAAGATTATTTGGCATAGAAAGGAATTAAAGAGTCTGAGGCATCTGTCATTATTAAAGAAACTGTAAGCCAATTGTTTTGACCCTTAGGCCTGTGGGTCACGCAGGCTCCCTACCAATCCGTCTGTATCCATCCAATATTTCTCCCTGAAGACAAAAGCCCTCTTAGGCTTTGACAGAAGAACCGAGATCCTTCTACTCCTGACTCAGCAACGCCTTAGTATCATCTTCAGCAACACCCTGTCTCCCATTTCCAGTGGCTAGAAGGAAACGTACAGGAAATCACGGGGCAGGGAAGCGATGGGGTGTGCAGAAGGAGAAAGGGACTGGCGGAGCTGGAAGAAGCGCTCTCAGCTGGCCTCAGCTTACACACGGAAAGTTTCTTGGGCGAGTTGCTAGGGGAGGGATGGGCACAGAGAGGTTTTCACCAGCCCTTCTTTGATTTCTTCATGTCCTAAGGAGCCTTTTAAGCAACGGCGCCAAACCCTCTGAACCCAGTTTTCTGCGACTCCATTGTGGAATTTTCCCTTCAGATCACAAGAGGTGTGGATTTCACCCTCCCCACAGCCGCAGTAACGTATGCAGAGAGCGCGGCCCTCGACTTGGCGCATCTGCGTGGCTCGGCCCTCTGCGGCACGCGGCACGGAAGAGCCTGAGCTTGCGGTGCGACGGCGAGCACGTGCAGGCACGGCTCACGGACGTGCTGCAGGCCGAGGAGAGTTCCTCACATCAAGGTAATACACTGCAGAGCCAAGAGAACTTCGCAAAGGAAACGAAACCATAGAAGATAGACTGTTCGTTTCAAGAACTGTATTTGCATCTGTGGAAGATAATATTCCCGCGCCGTTATAATCAGCGGTTTTGTTTCCTTTACAGAGTGCGTCTACAACATAGTTGAGAAACGAATTTCCCTCAGAAGCGATGAAAGTGTGTCGCTGCAGAGAAAGTTCCCCTCAACAAGACAGGAATTTCTCCTCCTCTGGGAGGAGCAAAGAGAGGGAGCAGAGTAAAGGTATAAAAACAAGTTACTGTGGTAACTCCGTGCCTTAAAAGTTAAGCCACAGGGAGGAATGAAATGGAATTCATCATTCCCATTCTTACACTTGTGGAGGACAAAAAGTAACGACCAACAAAACTGGAAAGCAATGAATCCACAAGTGAAGAGAAGAAATAGTTACCGCTACACCATACTGTGCGGTACAGATAAAAAACACCATAAGATCACGAGCCTCTTGCCTAATCTTTTTCCATTTATTTCCAGTTATTTTCAAAGGCAGGGAGGAGAAAGAAGGAAAAAAGAGAAGCTGTGATGTAAGGCACGATGCTGTAGGGCACGATTCAGATATTCCTGAAAGGACCAGTGTCCTTTTTTACCTGCTGCAAGAACGTGTGCTGGTTCAAATAACCAGATAAATAAATAGATTAATAACCAAATAAAAACAAAGTATTTTGAACCAGACCCCAGTTGTCTGGCTCAAGGTAGGAACGCCGTCCCCTCCCGCAACACCTCCAGCACCAGTCTGGCACATTTGGGAGTTCCAGGACCATATGGTTTCTGCATCTCCCTCCCACCCAAGACGCAGGCCAGATCCCTGCTTTTCAGGTGTCCGTGTCTTCCCCAAAACCCAGGATGCTGCTCCACCAGGAAAGAAGCACTGGTTTAGCTTGGAATTATAGCCTTTCAGATGGGAATCGTGGTAACAGTGATGTAACAATCTCAGGTAACAAAAACTTATAAAACGAAAAGGCAGCTCATGTTTCAGGAAACAAAGTGAGTTAACATAGCATGCTGAAGACATAATAAAGGAAATCAGTATTTAAGCAAGATCTAATTTTACTCGAGTCCAGAAATCTTGAAAAAGGAGTAATATGATACTGAAAAAAGGTATTTCTTGTAATCAAAATTTTCCTTTCTACTTTATGTGAAAAATGCCAATCTAATTTCTAAATGGAATATTCCCTCATGAATCTATGTTAACCGGCATACTAATACAACTACTTTGCTCAATAATATTTGGAAAATGTCCTTTTTCCTTTCATTCTGGTGTTACCTTACCACTGTGTGGCACACAGGCTTGTCTCAGCCATTCCTGTATCCCCTTCTGCCTAGTGGGCGGAGGGACTACGATTACACAAAATCATAGAATCACAGAATCACAGAACAGTTTGGGTTGGAAGGGACCTTAAAGATCATCTAGTTCCAACCCCCCTGCCATGGGCAGGGACACCTTCCACTAGACCAGGTTGCTCCAAGCCTCATCCAGCCTGGCCTTGGACACTTCCAGGGATGGGGCATCCACAGCTTCTCTGGGCAACCTGTCCCAGTGCCTCCCCACCCTCTGCGGGAAGAACTTCTTCCTGATATCCAATCTAAACCTCCCCACTTTCAATTTGTACCCGTAGGATTTAATGTACGATTTAATCTTGCCTTGCGCTGTCCAGATACAACTACCAGCAACACCAAAGTTCTGTGTGCTCCCGGGTAAAAGGCTGCCTCTTAGTAAGCAACGCCATGGTTGAGTGGGAGTAAAATGGGCTCGCTGTGCTACTGCTGAGTAGAAAATGCCAGAGTTTATCCACAGCAGGCATCACCAAAGAAAACCACATCCTCAATCTTATTCTTTACGTGCTTTCATCTGCATATAATAATGTAACCACAGGTGAATTAGGGAGAGTTTTATAGCTAACCTAGAGCTGGAGTACACATCTGGAAGATGTTCTAGGCCCCGCTCCACTTCATGTGCCAGTCCTCTGCATGAAGCTGGTGCAAGCACTATAGGACAGGTAGGATGGAAAAACACCACCAAAAGTCCACACACTCATGTGACGGACTGGGATCTCAGCCCCTGCTTCCGGCTGGACAAGGATGAATTTGAAGGTCTCTCTCTCCCAGAGACGCTAGCTGTTTTTTCCTATGCACCAAAGACATCGAGCTTAGCCACCAGGCTGCGGCGTCAGTTCAGAAAGCTTGCCACAGCGTTTGAGGCACAAATGACATAGCAGGCGGGTATACCTGATGCTGGAAGCAAGGGCGAGGATCCGCCACTTGAAGCCCTGGGCAAGGCAGCCTGACCCTGGGCAGGCAGTTCCTCACTGGTCTTCAGGAGTTTAGGGTCAGACAGTGGCTGCGTGCCGCGGGTGCTGGAGAAGGCAGTCTGCCTTCACCGCTCAGCTGCCTTCCTCAGGGCTACTGCACACTGCTGGCAGGAGCGGGAGACGGGGAAGGAAGAAAGGAACATCAAGGAAGCATAGAATCACAGAATGGTTTGGGTTGGAAGGGACCTTAAAGCCCATCCAGTTCCAACCCCACTGACATGGGCAGGGACACCTTCCACTAGACCAGGTTGCTCCCAGCCTCATCCTGCCTGGCCTTGGACACTTCCAGGGGTGGGGCATCCACAGCTTCTCTGGGCAACCTGTTCCAGTGCCTCCCCACCCTCTCTGGGAAGAATTTCTTCCTGAGCTTCCTGAGCTTCCTGGCTATCCTGAGCATTTAAGGATAGCCACTGCTTTTAGCTGCTGTGGCGGTGTAAGGCCGTGCTACCTGCTGCAGACCATGAAGAGCAGCAACAGGAAACTTCCCACCTACACCTCGCTGCTGAGTTACCCCCCGAACGGCTGCAGTGCATGGGAGACAAGCATGGACAACACCAAGCACAGGAGATAGTAATCTCCCAGGAAAGTGCACAGAGCAAATAACGTGGTGGCTTTACTCTCAGCAGTGGGGTCGTATCAAGATGAAAGTGCTGGCAGGAGTCCGAAGTCCCAGCAGAACTGCCTCTTCGGCAGGCGTGTGGACATCCAGCTGCCTACAGCTGTCTGCAGCAACACAGGCTCGCTGAAACCCGAGGAGACCGAAAGGGCACCCACTTGAGAGGGACTAAGGAATAACGTGTAACTTCCAAATACAAAAATTCAGCCTCCTCACACAGATCGGACATGCACACAGAGAGTGCTACCTGACTTAAAGTGACACTGGGGACTCCGTTATCTAACGGCTCCATCAGTAATTGATAAATAAAAGCTGCGCAAAGGTGTTCAAGGCCAGTACTTAATCACGGAATGACACAGGTTGGAAAAGACCTGTAAGATCACCCAGTCCAACCACCAACCCAGCACTCCCGTACCCACCAGACCATGTCCTCCAGCCCCACGTCTGCATGCTCCTTGGACACCTCCAGGGATGGTGACTCCACCCCTTCCCTGGGCGGCCTCTTCCAGAGCCTGACCACTCTGTCAGGGAAGAAGTTCTTCCCAATATCTAACCTAAATCTCCCCTGGCACAACTTGGGGCCGTTTCTTCTTGTCCTGTCACCAGTTACCCGGGAGAACAGGCCAGCACCCGCCTCCCCACACCCTCCTTTCAGGGAGCTGTAGAGAGGTAACCTGAACATGGGAAGGAGGAAACCCAAATGCACAGTGCGCGGGGCCAAGCTAGCACAAGTCACAAGTCAGTGGCAAACAGGCCTATGACCAACACAGCTTCTCCCACCAAGCAAATGCTTTGCTGGGTGGATGGAGGAGTAAGCAGCACGCTCCTTGACCTATTCCCTCAGCTGGCACCTGGCTCTGGCCAAGCCTGACAACAACAGATGCATCTTCTTCACTGTCTTCTAATTCTTCCATGCTGGAGACACTGGGCACCAGAAGCGCTGGCTGTCAGCAGCACTGGTCTCACCAGTGCCTGCACCACCACCTGGCTGCACCCATGTTCAGCCGCTGCAGCCAGCCCTGCTCCTCTTGCATGCAAGGTCCAGGTGCCCAGGCCCTTGGCGTAACTTCTCCATCCCCCTGGGGCGGGTCTTCCTCTCCATTTCTGAACCCTCAGTTGCTGTTCTTCTTCAGTTTTCCCTGGGCAGGTTGGAGACCTGCTTCGACGTGCACCGCAGCGTGCCTCACGTGCAGGGGGACGCGCTGGCCTGGATGCCCATCATCCTCCGGTCACCGGCGGGTGAGGACGGGCGGGCGAGTGGCACAGGGCTGCAACCCGCACACACCGGGTGCCGGCCGCCC
>NW_010249615.1:0-5258 GCF_000690775.1 Eurypyga helias
AGCCGAGACCGGGGCGAAGCCGGAGCATCCGGACCTTGCGGGGGGACGGGGTTACGCAACTGCATCCGCGCAGCGCGATGCGCCGGTGTTGGCCCCAGCCCGCCGGCTTCCTGGTCGCTCCCCGGAGTCGCGTTTTTCCCCCTCCCGTGTGGAGCAATTTACAATGCCCCAGTGAACTGCCCAGTCTGTGAGAATGAACTGTAGATCAGATATTCCTAAGTTGATCCCTTCTTAAGATACCTTTTTGTTTTCATTCTCGGTCTGTCTCTCTCAAAAAAAGGCAGGAACGGCCTGTATTCCCAATTTGCTAGCAATGCCGCGAAACCCTTGCAAGTATTTTGAATATGTATGCATTCATTAAAGCAGTTGTTTGGAAATTATCTGCTTCCCCAAAGTGCGGATGCTTAGAATGACCATCTGACGTGGGGTTTGCCATTGGTCCCTGTTTTCATTTTATTTTATAGCCGCTTTAGCATGCTGTAAGGCTATATTTTATAGCTGCTTTAGCATGCTGTAAGGCTACGTTGTTGCTGTTCTTCCCCAAAGCTTCAGCAATGCAGATACTATGGACTAACAGTAACTGAAACAAAAGACCTTGCTGTACTTCTGGGAGCGAATTGGGAATCCAAGGTCGAACAGCGAACTGCAGTGCAACTTGTATGGGGTAATGTAACAGAGCACGAGTATTCACAAGTCTTATTAGAGAGTTTAAGTGAAAAGTGTTCCTTAAATAGACTCTTACTCAGTGGATGAAAAAAAATTGCTATTAAAGGTGTGAGGAAACAGCTATTTTAGGACTACAATTAACTATATCAGCTCAATTTTAATGGAACTAGTCCATTTAATTGCATTCCTAGCAGATTTTCTTTTCTCCAGATGATTAACTTGCAGAATGATACCAGCTCAAAGATTAAAATCTCATCAAATATCTAATGGTTTCTGTATAATTGTGTTTGGTTTATAATAGTTCTTTTCTAATAACCGTCCTCTGTCCATATAGCTGTAGTTACTATAATTAGACTTCTTTTATTTTGGTATAAATGACATGATGTTGACCTTTTAGAGGTTAAGCAGATGTGGTTGGGATGGATCACAATATCTGACATTTTAAATAAAACATTTATTTATACATATATATATATAGAATAATTAGAGTGTTTTTAAAAACTTTGTTTAAAAACTACACAAGAGGAGGACTACTTTCTCTTTTCTCCCAATTTTAGATAACAGAGATATGTGCAACACTTATTCTTTAAAATATCCTAAAGAGGTTTATATTTAAACTATTTTTTATGTAGAAGTAAATGGTACTGTGTATATCTGGGGAAAAAAAAAAGAATTGCAGGATTTGAAGACCCTCTAAACATTTTCCCTTGCTACTGAGGGCTGAAAGCGGTACCTTCTGTTGTACTGTAGTTCCTCCAGCTCGCTTCTTCTACTTCCTCTTAGTTTGCTATTACACTCCCGGATCCTCCATAGTGCTTGTGAGCCGTATTGTTAGCAGTCTTTCTTATTGCTGGCCCTTTTTTCTTCTTAGCCCATTCTGGCAGCTTATTCATAAATCAATGTGATGCTCCAAGTTTCTATTGCTACTTTTCTAGTCTTTATTTTGCTTCAGTTCCACCCAGAAATAACAAAACCTTGGTTCGTCTGCTTGTAGGAACAAGTGGGGTTTTTTTCAAGTGCTGGTGCTGAAGAGCTGTACTCTATTTATGTTTGGTTGTGGGTGTTTTTATACAAACATCAGAGGCATAACTTCGCTCCCAGATGATAACTGGGCAGCCATTCAGACCTCGCTACAAAGCCACCACGGCTATGGAATGGTAAAGCCTTGTGTCTCCCTCAGTGGGGGAGCCCCCCACCTCTTGCGCTATTGCAAGCGCTGCTGGGGGCAGGGGCTGCCCTCCTTTGGCACTTCTTCCTTCAACCCACGCTGGAGATGGAGGCAGAGGGGTTTTTTCACAGTGCTGCTGCATTTTCCTCCAGTCCTTTGGCACATGTCTGTGTGTGGGATATGGATGTGTGTCTACCCTTGGTGCGTCACATTTCTTCTCAGGCACGGTCTGCCACTGGAATTCTCAGTGTGACAGAAGTGAATGTTTTTGCTCTTGTTTTGCCAAATACAGGAGATATCAACATGGGTTTTCTCTGGGGATTTTTTTTTTTTTTTTTTTTTGCATATACTTCGTCAGTTTCCTGAGAACTTGTGCTTCTAGTACCATGTGGCTGTGTCTCAGGAGACTTGTATTTCTTAAGGAACATTAGTCCTCCAGGTCAGCCCTTCTGTGCCACGCTGGAGAACCTGCTGTCGCCGATACTGGTATTGCAGTGGGAGACAGGAAGGGAACTGCCAGTGCTTCACTGCTGAAGGCAGGGTTGTGTGTGTATGTATGCAGTGAGCCTGTCCTAATGGTTTAATTAACCCTTATGCCTCATATATAGGGTAGAAAATAATTGTCCATTACCCATCTTTTCTAATATTTTTTTAAAACTCTGTACAATTCAAACAGTTCTCAGAGATTTCTGGTGTACGTGATGATTAAAAACTGGGAGGCTTTATTTTTCTTTTTTTTTTTTTCCCCCTCCTGGTAACTAAATGTGTGCTGGTTTTGAAGCTTTTGACTATGCTAGCATGGGAAAAGGCAGCAGTTTTTGTAGGTAATTTTCATGGGAAATGTTACTCTGGGCAATTGTACTTATAAAAGGAATTTCTCCAAGAATTTCCTTCAGGCTTGTGTTTTTTTTCTTAAGCTGAGTTTAATGAGATTAAAAAAAAATCCTTCCCAGTGGAATACTAAAGTAAATGCTTACTTTTTTTGTTCGGGGTTTTTTTGTTTGAGTTTGCAATATCAAGGTTCCAGATGTTGAAGGAAGCAGCAACAGGTGCTATATACAAATGAAAGCAAACATGCTCAGGCCACGTGAAGGATGTTGGAATTTTGGTAGACTCAAAACATGGCTTTGGTGACAGACAGGGAAACTCTCCAGTTGTAGGTATTCCAATGGGGAGGAGGTTGCATTATCAGGTGCCAGGTATTGTGAACTGAGTTTGGTTGTAATATTATGAAATATTAAGGATTGTGAAATCATAGGAGTATTCATGCTATGAATGGTGCTATTTATGTATGTTTGTAATTAATTTCACTGTCTCCATACCTAGGTTTTCTGAGCTGTAAATACAAGCCAACAGCTTTCAGCTATTTTCTGTAAGTCAAAATACAGACGTGAGGGCAGTTAAAACTTTCCTTTAAAAGCTGCCACTCTCTTATACATCCTGGTGAATGGTGTTTCTAGCACATCCCTCTTTCGGGGTTATTCCTTTCAGAAGGGTTGAAACATGACAGAAGAACCTTTTGGTTCTGATAAGCTGGTCGATGAGAGGACAGCTGAACCTGAAATGCGGAAGATAGGAGACCACTGGAGTTACCGTGTATAGATAAACGCCTGTCTTCTAGGGAAACTTCTGGGCTGAATGGACTTGTTAAGATATTAAGGGAGGAAAAAAGTAAACAATACCAAAATACTAGAGAGAATTGTTGAATGAGGAAAAAACCAGGGTTAAAGTGGTGGGTGGTTTTGTGTGGGTTTTTTTTTTTTTTTCCTTTTTAAGGGGGGTTGGACCAAGTGACATCTAGAGGTTCCTTCCAGTGTAAATTATTCTATAATCCTAACTGGTTCGTCATGAAAGGCAAAACCGAGACACTAGTATTTTCTAATTACAATGAAAAATAGATGGTGCTTAGAAAGTCTGAATTATTTTTTTCTGGAGTATGTGTGTTAATCCTACAGAATTTCCAGCTAGTTTAAGAGCTGGCTTCATGTAAAATGTGTCAGTGTGTGCTGAGGGCTATATACAGTTATGGGCAGTAGCAGCAGGGAGAGAGCTGCTGAATTTCCAAGCTTGTCTTTGTGAGAAATCTACAGACTGGTTGTTTAAATGGTTTCAATGTGGGCCCCTCCATCACCAACTCAGAAACCAAAAAAAGATTGTATCTCATTACTTGAAAAGGAGAAGCTTTGAAGGAAGAAGAGGAGGAGAAAGTTGGAGATTGAAGATGAGTAAGAGAGTGGGTCTGGAATATATGGCAGTTGTGATGTCTTCAAGTTTAGGAGAGCATTATAATGGTCCTTAGAAATGCCTCACTGTAGCAGAGAGAACAGCTGCATTTTGGAACCAAGTTAAATAATTTTATTATTGTATTTTTTTGAGTTCCTTAAAGGTGAATATATTTTAATACTAGTTGAGAGCACGTCTCTTGAAGGAAATAATGGATACATTAACTTGAGATGTAAAAAAATCTCTAGTTGATTGTGAACTTAACATAGAGTTGCAGGAACTTCAAGTAGCAGGTATCTTCTTGCATTAGATTAAAAGATTATGTTTTCTACCAAAAAATCAATTTCCTTCTGGGAAACTAGGTTTTCTTGCTGTCTTTTTGCTGTGGGATGGTATCTATTTCTAGCAGAATACATTCCATGGGCATCTCTTAAAGTTTCTGTGTTCCTCAATCAAATATTTCACATTTGTGTAACTTAAGCTGTGGGTTGTCGTGTGTCATCCGTGTCCCCCCCAGTATTTCCCTCCTTATTTTGGGATGCTGAGAATCAGGTGGATAAGTTGAATCTAGCCAGAGTTTAGCAGATAAGAAGTCTAGTCTTGTTTATGATCTCACACGGTGCAATCTGACTGATTGCGTTCATAACTCTGCTAAAATAAGAGTTTTATTTTCCCCGTTTTACAGTGGAAATTGAGAGATGGAAATGCTTGTAGCCTATAAACTATATAAAACCCCCATACTTCAGTTCCCATAGAAAATTGTGAAAATCACAAAACCTATGCTTACTGTCCCTATTGATTTGCACATTTCTAGTCCAAGCAGAGTTGCTAAGGGATTTAGGGATTCTTTACTTAAAAGGCTGGATTAATTTATCTGTATTTGGTATTGAATGTAGTCCCACCCTCTAATGCAAATGCTGTTCTATTGGTACAAAGTTTTTCTATAGCATATATTGTTTCCAATGAAGTTACTGAATTATGTTTGTGGAGGGTTCAAAGGTATTAAAACAATGTGTTAGATCCTTTACATAAGTACAATAGGGCATATATCTGGGACTGCTTTGTTGTAAAAACAACTAAACGCGAAGTAAGTAACATTTGTGTAAGAATGATCCATAGATCAATTTCAGGATCTTCAAGACCTTATTTTGGTCTGTGATATGCCTTTTCAGACGGTGAACTGAGAAGTTTTCTGTTGAAA
>NW_010249616.1:0-33375 GCF_000690775.1 Eurypyga helias
TTCTGTTGTTAATGTATTTATAGAACCATATTTTATTGCCTTTTATGGCAGAGGCCAGGTTAAGTTCTAGTCGGGCTTTGGCCCTTCTAATTGTTTCCTAATCACCTAATTGTAGGTGACTGTGGTTTTAGCTGGAATTACAAGTACAAAGTATGGAACAGGTGGTAACAGCAAAGAGCACACTACTATTTAAGTAAATGTTTGAAAACAATTTTTCCACCACTAACCCTGGTTTGTATGCAGAACATAGAATTCAGCAGCCCATATACCCTAATGTCAAATGCTATATTCACTAATATGTTAAATGTTCTTCCATACATGTTTTATTAACACTATAAACATGTACCCTCTTACTGGAAGAGTTCATACCTGACCCTGAGGGACTTCATCCTTCTTGTCTCTGTCCATCATAGGAATAGGTTGAATACCCGTTTTCTTCATTTCATCACCCTGGAGAAAAGCAGAGAGAGGGATTAGGAAAAGAAAGATCAAGACTACTGAGATCTGAATTAATTTCCATCTTCTACTGACTGTCAATCTAAAAATCCAGAATTTAAAATAATGTGTGGTAACAGTCTAAGGCAATCAGAAAATTGCCTAAGGAGTGGCTCATTTTATACAGTCACCTAAATGATAATGTAAATAACAGATCCTGAAAAAGAATGTTTTGAGTTAATGTACACACATTTTTCTTGCTTCCAAGGGCATCTCCATAATAAAAAGCAATGGGAGAATAAACCCTAATAAATCAGTTCATTCTATTCTATTCTATCCATCATTAAGCTTCGTCTTTCAAGACACTACTTGTTTAAAGCACTATCAAACAATGACCAATAGAACACAATTCACCCATACAAGAAAAAGCTGAGTAAAATAGATGAATTTACCTATGCACCCTCTTTGTCAACAAGCCAATCCTTTTGACCATGCTGTTTTGAAGCTGCCGCCTGTCAAACAACCTTCTTTACGTACATTATCCCTCTACATTCCTAAGAGGAATGCTAAGATGCACTATATCCAAAGACCAGATATATGTAATATAAGGTGAAAGTTCTCTCTTGTACGTGTTACACACTACCAGCAGAGCAGACAAAGCACATTTCTGAGGACTATACTGGGTCTGAACACAATTACTCCTTAAAAATCCTTAAATAGCTGAGTAGTTTCTGTAACAAACTGAAGTTTTCCAATAGCTTTATGCCTCAACTGTGTTGTCAAAACACCACAGATGTTTAATCTTGATGTTATAAAGGCATAAAAACAATGGTTGCCTTTGGCTACTGCTCATGTCTGATATTCCAAAATCAATGTGACCTTCAAACTGCTAACCTTACATACTAGGTTTGCATGGTGAGGTTCTGGTAGCCAGGGGGCTACAAGGGTGACTTCTTTGAGAAGATGCCAGAAGCTTTCCCTATGTCTGACAGAGCCAGTGCCAGCACAATGAGGGCTGCTATGAGGAAAATTAATTCCATCCCAGACAGACCAAATACACCTTAGTTAGGGAGAAAGTTTATGCAGGATAACCACTCATACAATATTTGCTTATCTGTGTCCCTTAATGTGAGATTAGTTGATAGAGGTTTACCTATCTAAAGCTTGGAACATTCCTGAAATGTGTGTTCTATGTTTTTGCTAGTTAGTGAAGGCATCTCCAGGAGACAATTCATTATACCTTTCTCGTAAGATTATAACAAGCCAAATTTCAAGTGCCAACATGCCCTTCCAAGGGTGGATTTTGGCACCTTTACTCAAAGAGAAGTTTGCAATATAATAAATTGCTTTTGTCTGAGCAGAGCATCTTTCTATTTGACTGTCTTTCAACTATCCTGAGTGTAAAAAAGATGGGGGCTTCTGGAAGTCAACTCCTTCTTGCATATTTGGCCTCAACATCACCTATTAACTATGATACTGCTCAATTAACCAACAGGAGGTGTACTCAGAAGCTATTTTTGAATTAGTGTCTGTACTGTTCTCTCATATCACATATTTCTTTTTCCAAGTAGAGCTTAGAATCATCGAATGATCAAATATAATCTCTGCTACGCATCTGACTGCTGAAAGAAACAAAAGGAAATGCCCCCTTCCTCAGCTGATAAAAAAGGTGCCTGTAACAATTCCCAGCACAGAAGTTCAGTGGATCGTTATTTAGGAACTGTAAGCAAATCTTTTTCATGTGCCCCCAGTAAATAGTATCTAATTATTTTCCATTTGCTTGAAGGACAATTGATTGATCCAGGACTGTCTGCAGCTACAATAGTCTCAGTGATAAGAACCTCAACACTAAGCCATTTAGCAACATGTCATTTTAAGTTCTTCGATTAACATAATATCAAGTGCCTGAGAAACACCTGAAGTCAGAGCTTTGAGGAAGCTGTCTGGCCTCTGACTGATTATGCCAAAGTTGAGCAAAGCTCAAGGTTTATCTTGACCGTATCACTTTAAAAGAAAAAGGTATGTCAGAATCACAGACTGGTTTTGGGTTGGAAGGGACCTCTTGGGATCATCAAATCCAATCCCACACAGCTGCCCCTGCAGGATCAGCTAAAGCAGGTGACACAGGACTGTGTCCAGTCAGGTTTTAAGTATCTCCAATGATGGATACTCCACAACATCTCTGGGCAACCTGTGCCAGTGGTTGACCACCCTCACAGTAAAAAAATATTAGATTTAGTTGGAATGCATGTTTTCATGTGTTCAGTATGCGTGAACAAATGTACGATACACACTTGTAAAAAATACTGCTTTTATCCTCATAGTTATGATCATGATCAGAAAGTTAGAGTTGAAATTTAAGCCAAGAAGCCTGTATCATACTTGCAATATTACTATAATAAGTGGTTTCTAATAAGTCTCTTAAAAAATACTGCAGAAAGGGTTTAACAACTGCTGAGTGCTTCATATCTCACAAAAAATCACAGCAGACAAATCTTATACAAGCTTGTAATCCTATAGAATTGATGAGCAAACGTATTATTTTGCTAGAGTTGTAGCACTGAGGGAAAGCTTCATGATAAAGTGATATCAAGGTAGATCTTAGCTGAAAACATTAGCTATACCAGGCTTCATTCAGTGAAAAAAGATCAGTGTGACATACCACCAAAACTGCCACAACCCCTTCTGCAGTTACAGTTTTAGTTAATGTTTACACAAAGAAGAAATATTATAAAAAATTTCTGATTAAATTATTCAACATACTAAGATTATGAACTCAAGTAGTAATTAAAAGCAACATTCTAACCTACTTTTAAGAACTCTAACATAACCTAGTCTAGTCAAATATACTTTTCTGCAGTTTACCTTTTTTCCCAATTAAGTAACAATTTCCGCAGTGAAACACATCTAAACTTTCTATTGGTTTCGCTTTCCAAGATTTTCTCTGTATCTGCCTCCAGCTTTCCAATTTCTAGCAGCATTTAGACCTGTGGCTGGATATGTCAGCTATCCTGATGGATCACAACATACCCAACCTCTGCCACATATCACTTAACCCATTTTTAAAGATCAGTCAGTAAAACACCAATTACAGGATTCAATTTCTGTCAATAACTTCTAATTTACATTTGTTGTGTGGAGTAGCAACATAACTAGATCCACCTTCATTAACTCATTCTTGGATTACAAAACAGGTTAAAGTCTGGCCAGGCTCAGTTATGTCCATAATTCTATCTTTACTGCTGTTGAGCAGGAAAAATCAATTTGATCCTTACTTCTCCACTAAGTTCACAAGATTTGCATGAAAATGTTTTTTTACTTGTAAGCAAAAAAGTTACAGTGAGGCACATCAACATTATACCACTCATAAGAACACCCATTTTCCAGTGCTCTCATTTTAGAAAGTGAGTACAGAACTAGATCTTTGAGCTTACACAGTTTGCAGTTTTTGAATATTTTATTGTGGTCTGAGCTGTTCATAATTAAGAGAACAAGAACATGTAAATGCAAAAAACACCCGGAAGCCATGCACATCTTCAGTTTCATAATAAACATGCAACAGGCAGGCCAACAATCTGCACGCTATATACATGCTACACCAACTCTGTGGGCCTGATTTCCATTTCCTACCTGTGTAAAAACAGAAATCAGCCCACTGAATTCTGCAGACTTCCACAGGGCACATAACAGAAAAGAACAACACTTTATGATACATATGTTCAATAGCAGTTCTGAAAATACAGCGTATCTTCTAAAACTGCATAATTCAACTCTGAGCAACACCCTCATAATTTATTCCTTATCGCTAAAGCAGTCACTTCCACTTAAAAAAATTAAATTATTAGGACATTTACTCAGTGTAAGACACATGAGAGATAGTATCTTTATTTATGAACATGATTACATTAGCACAGATCAATGCCTTGTTTCAATTCTTAGTACATCTTATCTGGGGAGTAACTTTCAGTCTATTAAAGAATCAGCTCTCTCTGAGACCCAGTTGTTGAGCTGGCTCACAAAGAACACTCAAATGGTCAGATCAGAACAACTTTAACGTTTGCTTTAGCATTTCCTGGACTCATACTACAGCTGTATAAGTGTGTTTCAAGGAAGCTGACCTGGAAGTTGGTTTCCTATTTTGGATTTCTAGAACACAAATAGATCCTTCATAAAACTATAGTTAGTGACGCAAAAACCTTACAAATTTTCTTCTGTGGTCTGTTGCTCTGTCACCTTATGTTAGGACTTTTATATTAATTCACGTTTAACAGAGAGAAAAACTACTTCCTGAAAATTAGGATGCTAACTTTGCTATTTAAATAGCTCCAGAGTAAACAACAAAACACGTGCATGCACCAATGAACGCTCTTTACAACAAGCACATTAAGATATTGATTGAATAATACTTATGGTTGTTTATTTCTTCCTGGATACTTTCATTTATAAAGGAAAGAGATTAAACAAAAGAAACACACATACCTCAGCCCAGAACTCTGCATATATATCATTGGCCGTCAGTCTGGTAACTGGCCACAGCTTTGTTACAGAACACAAATCACAAGCCGTCATCATCAGACCAATCACTCTATCTCTAAAATAAAATTACATTAAATTGTAAGTTTGGTAAAGAATTAATGACGACACTGCAATGTTTTTATTTGTGCTTATTCAGCTCAATCAACAGTAAAGTATATAAACTATAAAATTTCTCCCCACCTTGCTTGTTTCTTACTCCCTTGTTCCCATTTCACAGGTAAGGCATCACACAAATTGTGTATTACATTCCCTGTAGTATTCCCTGCATTGTTTGCAGTCAGAATTCATGGACTATCCTCTGCACAATCACATTCATAGGAGAGTGCACAAGAATGCCTGCGTGTTAAAACACGCTTATGCCCCTCCTTAGTTTTCTGAAAATACAGTACAAGTCTATGAGAAGGAAGACGGCATATCCTGCTCCCTCATTTTTTTCTGTTCTTTAAAGAGAGAGGAATGCATCCTCCAAAAAGAGGAAAAACTAGTTCTGGGTCTATCTCAGGATACATTGTCATTGCTTTGCTGGAATTAATTCTAACCCTGACGGAACAAGAATCCTCCACAGAACTCTGTCCTAGACACTGACGAACCTGTTCACAGAATAACTGAACAGCATCAGTAGGATTATAATCATTGTTGAGATAAGGCATGCAAAAAAAAATCTTATTTAAACAGTTTTCTCGCACTCACCGACTACACAAACCTATGGTTCATGAAGTTTTATGAAGTAAACTGACAAATTAATGAATGAGTTCATGTGTTTCCACCCAATGGAGAACTTAAGATGACAAGTAAGAACGCCTGCATCTCTGTTAATGATGCCTGTTCCATGAAAACAGCACACAACTTGCTAACTTGCATGCCAGTGTGATGGCAGTCATTAGAACCGTACCAACACACAAATATATCAGAAAAAATGTAAAAATGAACAATATAATCAACAGATAAATGGCAAAGTGCAAGTCTTCTGAGTTAAGAAAGAGGATTCATCAGGCACATAATGGCCAAATTCAGTGTTTCATTGCATGTACAGATACCAGCTAGAGGTCTTTAGCCACATTACAAACTGATGTCCCATCTTCAGGCATGCGGCTTTGCGCTGAAAATACTCTGAGGGCAGGTAATATAAAAAATACAAACATAATAGAATATTCAATCACCCGCTAAATAGTTGTAATCCTACTTAAATTTTATAAACCCTAAATTCAAGATTTCTGGTAAAATTTCATTCTGAGATTATCAGGAGCTACTATATGTTTGCCTTTTTAAATTGCTGAGGTTTATTCAAGTCTGATAAGCCTCAGTTTCATACTGAGGAATAAGCTTTTAAAAATTGCTCTTCCTACAGTGTTGTAATAATTTATTCAAAACTACTGGCAAAAAGCTGTAAAACTCCCCAGAAAAGAGATACCAGTACCAAAGTTCCTTTTGAAATTAAATCAGAATCATGACTCAGTATTTTCTCGTATTACTTCCCTAATTCTTCCCTGCAGTAGATTAATGAAAAGATCTCCTTTACAAATAAAGCAGCTCTTAAGGGCTGTACAAGCGGTTTAATGAAGCCTGCTATGAGACACATCTCTCATCCAGTGTGCACTTTGTTTTGCTTATGTGGACAGAGAGTCATTTATTTATGAATATGAATACATGCACTCGTTGCATATTTTTAAAACTTAGAGCTATCTTCATCCACAAAGGTTGATATCTGACCAGAATTATTTCAAAAAAAGCACACTGACAGAGTAAAAACAACACTGACATAAAAATAAAACTAAGTAATTATTGCATTATACCTCCCGCCCTCAACCTAACTGCCTGTGCACTAACTTTCCTCTGCAATGATCTGTCATTGAGCTGTGCATACGACATCCAGCGGCAGAGACATGCAAATATAAACCAATGGAAATTACTGTTATATACTTGGAATTTTACACACAGCTGGTCTTAGAAATCTCATATGTAAGAAAATTACTGCGTACACAGAAATTTTTTTTTGCAAAAGAGAAAGTTTTTTATTTCTAGGACTAATGCCACAGTGAACTAATACTGGTTTGCTGCTTTACCTGTGTGCTTGGTTCTTAAGGTTTAATGCTCCTGTCTGATGTAGCTCTTCAAGCTGTTTTCTATTTCCAAAATACAGGGCAAGGTCTGTGGCGATGATGGCTTTCCGGATGATCTCAAGTACTTGCTCATATTCGCTGGAGCTCAGATTGGAGAAGACATTGTGCCCTTCCAGCTATGAAAAAGTAAAAAACCAATAAAAAGCACAAGCTCTAATTCTGAGATGACTTTAGTCTTTGCTCCACCAGACAGGCAACAACGGTTTTACAGCTCAATGACAATTTTTTTTTTTAAATCTTGACAGACTGAAATTCCCATTTTTTCTTTTTGTTTTTAAAATACTGTCACGAAACCTATGACTAAGCCACTGATTTGGTTTTGGGACTACTCCTTCTGAAGCCTAAAGGTATTAATAGAGAAAAATGCTAGCTTTTTCTTCTGTGATTTATAAGCACTAAACACACACAGCACTTCCAGAGAGTATTAGCTTAGGAACCTGTGATTCAACCCTGATCCAGAGTACCGCACTGCCGAGTTGGTAAACTGAGCATCTGATTCACTCTGAAGTTCAATTTTGATACTGCATGACACATAATATGGATAAGGAAATACCCAAGTTGAAGTACTAAAATAATTTTCTTTTCATACTGTTCCAAATGAAATGTGTCCAAAATTGCTGCCTTTACTGATACGATTTGCTCTATGGAAATGTACTTAAATTACAGTATTTTAATGTATATTAACACAAAGTAAAAAGCTGCTTTGTTCAACTATAGTTGACTGACTCAAGCTAAAGACAATGGTTTCTACCACGGAGGCTCTGGCAGGATGCCACTGTCACCCCTTTTAAATTTCAGCTATGTATTATTGTGCATTTAACTGACAATATCCATGTACTGTGATCACTCATGAAGCCACACCACATTTTGTAAAGTCAACACTATTCCCTGTCTCTAAGATTTGGAAAACAACTTGTCAAGTCTTCCTACTGTTGAGAGGAAACAGAGGAAAATAAGAAAGAATGAGCCAGCCATGTCAAGGTGTGTACATTCACAAATAGAAAATATTATTAAAATACATCAAATGCAGATGTGTTTTGACATTTAATTGGCATTTGGGCTGAAGCTCATAAAAAGTTTCCCTGACTTTCGTCAAGCATTTACATAATTTGTTCTAAATAAATCCTCTGTGGTACAAATAGTCTTGGTTCATCTCACCATCCGGAACATAAACGTCATTTTCCAACATCTTTACTTGGACAAGTACATTTATTGTGAATAATGAATAGAAAAAACTATCCATCTATGTCTCAATGCTCCTATCACTGACTCCTAAGTTACAGAACATGATGTTTAAAAAAACGCTCAAAACATTTTAACCCGTCATCAACACTTTGGGAGCAAGAAATGACTACTGTTAGTTTTTATGATTTAGGGTTCTGTGGACACTTTCTTCCCCAACCTTGCTGCCTAGCCTGTGAGAACAGGGTATTTGTCCTAATATTTAAATTATTCTAGATTCCCTTCTTTAGGCTTTAGTAGCTGCACTACTCCTTTAGTATTGGAAAGACCACTGTGACAGCTTCTGTTCATACTACTAGAAAAGAACTGATTCTGGTAAGTACTGACAGAAGCTGCCATTTCTGAGCATTGTCACTTTAGAGTAGTACATATGAAGTACAGCTCCTAAGATTTTCTTCTTTTCTGCTGAGCTAAAGTTAGTGAATGGAATCCTCTGTGTTCCTAAGAAGCTAGTGTCTGAATCTACCCTACAGCCCTGACCACCTATTTCCCTGTCCTCACTCTCACTGATGGTCAAGGCCTGGAGGTAGCAGAGAGGCAAAAGGGTTTCCCACCTTCTTGGTAAATGGGACTTTCACCAATTACAACATTTCTACAGGAAAAATGCAAAATAGTTTTTGAAGAATGACTGAGGTTGGCTTCACACAGCCGTAGTGGGACAGAGAAGTGTTAATGACTGAGGAACTTGCTCACTGTGCACAAACTCACATGAAGAACGAATGCTAAAAACCTACTGACATACCACCACTGAAGGATTCAATTACACCCTTCTACAGAGAGATGCATTCAGCTTCCATTCTCTGACGAAATGTATATGATACCTAAAACCCATAACCACAGAATGTGCTTCTGAACACAATACAGAATATGTATTTTTCCTAAAAGGTGATTAGGTATTTAAGAAAATAACTATGTTCCCCCAAAAGACCAGAAAGAAAGAAAAGTTAACAATGAATTAGTGGCACAGTAGCAGGGTAAGGCTGTGCATCGAGCATGTGCATGGTAAATTAAAACCACTGTGCACAGGTATGTTATGGGCTGGCAGGGGTAAGAGTTCTCATTGTTATTGAGCATGAAAAAAACATTTCACTGATGAAAAAGTATCTGTGTGTCAGTAACACACTTGGATTTCCCAAAATGTGTCTGCACGCTTTCCTGTAGTTTTCTATTCATTAAATATATACATTACCTCATACTAGGAACTCTCTTGCGTAGAATATCACCTTACTCAGGGTTTGGGTTTTTTTAAAATTTCAAATCGTTGAGTAACAAAAAAGCATATGATAACATAATGAAACAAATTTAAACTTTTCATGCGTGCAAAATGAACATTTCCTCCTTCATGCCACACATTTAGTGTTCACAATTTATTACAGCAGGTTTTCAAGATTTTTGTGCAAACTTTTGCCAGTATTTGGGTTTTTATTCAGAAATTCAGGATGGCTAAGACTCTGTTACAGTACTTTATGCCAGAAATATCTAGGTAGATGACAAACATCTTTCATTTCCAAAGTTCCTACTCCATATAGTCATAGGAAAACCGCTCACTGACCCAGGAGCTGAAAGCTCCAAAGGAAGGTCATAAGCAAAGACATTCAAATATGCAATTATTTTTTATAACATCAAGATTTTGGGAAAGCTATGTTTTGCACTATTATTAAATGTTTGGGTTGTTAATCATGGAACATGGCTTGCTGTAATAAATCTTCTACTCCTCTAAATGAGCACTACAATCCAGACATAAAATTAAGCATGCTTGAAGAGAATCTACTGGGTAATGACGTGACTCCTATTTCCACCACGGGACTCTACTGCACAGAAGATAGAATTTCAGTAATCCTACCTGCAGGATGGACACAGTCTGTGAGAAGTGGTGCTGTTCCATTGTTGACGTGGAATAGAGAGCAGCTAAGGGGTGATCAAATTTCTGAAGATAGCTGTTGCTGTAACCTCTGTGATCCAGGTCATGACACAGGCATGCAACTAGAAGACCTTTTCGCTACAAAAACATTGAGATAAGCATGAGACGTAAGATGTATTTCCTGCCCCTAGATGTCACTCTCTTCCCAAAATACTGTAAAAGTTGTGCTATGCTTACAATGCCTTCAAAAAGCACATGGAGAAACATCCTTAAAATTACAAGAAACATGGACGTGAGGACGTGCTGAATTAAAATTCTCAGTCCAATTATAATTCAAACCTTTCATATATTATGCATTAAAAAAAACCCCATTGTTGCACACAATCACATACTATTGGAGGGATTCACAAGGGTAAGGCTATAAAACGAAGCAGAAAAAACCCCACTGATTAACCACCTATTAATTGAGCAACAACCAACCTGTACACTGTACTGAGGCACACAATTCCATGAACAAATAGAGAGAAATCATGTAACTAAAAACTTAATCACAAATACACAATATGCAGAATTAAGGTGCACTTAATTAATATGCACTAACTGTACTTCTGATTGAGACCTTTACTTTTATTTCATTCAACTTAAGTTTACAAAGTTAAATCCTTCAACCTTTTTCATTTAATGATTTTTTTTCCAATATTGCACCTTGTGAAGTGTATTTTTAAAAAGCACGTAATAGAACAGATGGTGCAGCAGCACACGACCATGCAGATCCTCAGCAGAAATGGAACCCTTAGGAACATAACACACACCTATATTACAGTGGTGACAGCTGCAGTGGTAGAGTAACAGCTGTAGGAATCTGGTATCACCTTTTCACTGCTATCAGGCAGGGCAAGACATAGAAGCAATATACTTAGGAAAAAAGTCTCTGACGACAAAAGAAAGATGAGCCTCAATCCTTTTTGCTATGTGTTAAGATCTAGTGAGTGTAAACTTGTCTGTCCTTCCCCCACAAGTTTAACTGTCCTGTTGCAACCCGGTTGCATCCTTTACAACCGACGTCTTCTCCAGTCTTAAAATTGTTATCAGTCTGTCCCTTGTACCAGACGGTTCTTTTTCTCTAGCTTGACTCAGACTCCACATCCCCAGAAGTCATTCCTGTCTCAGTCCTTCAGGATTATACAATGCCTATTCCCATTGCTCTTGACCTTGTACCCATAGTTCCTGCTTGGATCACAACTCTGAGACCACTACCAACTGCTGGATCTACTTGCCTCTAGACCAGAGTCCCCTTTACACAGTGTTACATACTGCTCTTCCCATCTCTAAGTCTACCGAGGTTCACGTCATCATCCCTCACCATGGGCTGGTAACTAAGACCAGGCCATCTTAGTTACCCAAACTTTCCTTCAGCAGTTTATTCCTATATTCTTCTTGGATTAATCTTCACTGTCAAGGAAGAAGACTGCTATGAAGAGCTGGAACATAGGCTGGGATAAGACATTCAAACAGCTGAAAGCTGGCTGGAGTTTGGCTGGGAACAAAGATTGTTTCCATCTCTCTTAACAGCTGCCTCTTTTACCCTCCCTCCCTCCCTGTCCGTCTTTCTCTGTGTCTCCACACAGAGACTACTACTTGGTTAGTACTGAATGTTATCAGAGCTCTAAATATTCCCTGAGGCTGCAATCCACAGATTTTTGTTGTTAAAAAAATACCAATTTTTTCGAACTTCTATAGCTTGGCCAACTTTCAGCATATGCCTGGCAAATGCCATTTTCCTTTCTCAGTATCAATTTTCAAGTCACTGCTTTACAGCAGAATAAACAAGACCTTTTCAAATGAAAGATTACCAAATTTTATTTTATTCTTATAGTCTGAACAAACACTTGATTTCTCCTAGCATGTTTCTTTTAAAGAGCCAAACAATTTTGGCTGAAATTTGCCCAAATGAATCAGCTTAAGGAAGTAATAGAATCTGGACAACTACAGCTCAAATGGCTAGTATTTGGAGAAGATATAAACAACCGAAAACAGGTTCTCCCAGTCAGAAGTTTCAGGTAGTATTAATAATAGACAGCATTCCCAGTTTCACCAACCATAATTCAGAAAAAAAAACAAGTGATGGTTCTTCGTAGTGTATATTAATATTTAACCATTCTAAGTCGTCCATTTTATCATTATAACTTTTCCACTTAGTGAGCTATTCAAAATCTTTTTCCCCAACTTTTTTAAACACTATGCATTTATGTTTGAAATACGTAAGAGTATGCTTAGGAAAACTGTTGCACAATAGAAGTTAATTGGTGAATTAGCATATGTGGACAACAGTCTTCCTTCCATCCTTTCTGCTCTCCTTTATTCACGATGTATCAACCACCTCTGCAACCCCTGTCCCCCTATTCAGGATCTCCCAGACCTCAAAGGGTTCAAGATACAGGGTGTTTCCCTCCCGCCAGTACAGATCTGCCAGTTAAATAGTTAAAATAAAGAGTGTGGTTGCAAGTGAGCAGGGAGAACCTCAAGATGTGGACATGGACTTAAAGCAAATCTGCTACTGCTTCTTCAGTGGGCAGACCTGAAAACGCGAAGGAAACACTAGAATTAGGAATTGGAATAATCCTCCTTCTTCAAGCTTTCTACTCACACTCGTTCCTCTGCAGGGGCCTTGATACACCCTCTGCCCAAGCTGACAGCAAAACTCTAGCATAGAATCTGTACTTCTGCGATGGCTGATAGCTCAGATGAGGTCTAGTAACGGACACAGTCATCTCACCTACCTCTAGATCAGTGAAAAGGCCCTGGTTGTTCTGAAGTATGGCATACATGCAATGTGCAACAGTAACTGCATGCTTCCAGTTGTGGTAGGGCACGCGGCGATAGTTCTTCTTCACAGACATAGTAAATCGGCATAGCTTTTCAAGTTCAAAGCTAGAAAGAAATTAATTTGGTCAGAGACAAAAAATAAAAACAGGAAAAATAGTAGACAGAGGAGAAAAGATGCTCTTTGATTTACTCCTCTTGCTAGGATTGACTCTCATTGCAGATGACTAAGTTTTGGCAAGAACAGAGAAGTGTGGATACCCAACAATGCTCTTAGTTTAATCTGTAAAATTCTGGAATGTAAGTCAAGCTACGCAGCTCAGGCAACACAATTCCATAACCTTCCCTGCTCCCAGAAACTTGAAGTGTGGTTTCTTTAAATCGTTATCCATTCAATCTGCCAAATAGTGAAAATCGGCATCTAATGGACAATTTGAAAACGTATTTTGGGACCAAAACAGAAAATTAAGGTTTTTTTAAGCAAATGACATGACATCATCCTGCTTAAATTAAAATGTCAGTCGAACGCTAAATGCATAAGTTGTTTTGAAAAAAAGAAGTTGAAATGCTCCATACGGACATCAGGAAAAGAAGATGATTTTACTTTTTCCAAGATTTTAAGTACTTTTTCCAAGTTTGGTCAAATGAACAGAAATCAAGTATGTTACTGTTTCTTCATTTCTCACCATGCAAAATATTGTTAAGTAATTGACACTGGTATTATTTCTTAAAGAACTTTAAAAATATTTTTGCTACTAGTATAGACAAGCAAAATTAATTTAAGATCAAGAGTATTTTCATTTGGGTCATAATAAAAAGTAGTAATGAAGTAATTGTTACATTTGGCTTATATGCTCATCAAAAACACCTCTGAGGGAGTTCATATTCTGTAGTACCGGAGCTCTGCACAGCCTTTAAAAGATTTCATCTACCAACGTTCCTTTGAAAGGAAAGCTGAATACTTTCTGTTTACAGATGGGAAATTCAGGCACAGATTAGATATCAGATAAAATTTTCTTAAATACCTAATCCAAGCTGTCTTGGATGAAAAGGGACTATTATACTTGAGCCCAGAACTGAACTGAAGATGCCAGACACCCAAATCACCAACTTTTTCCCTCATAAACAGATCAGTTTTCCCTTATTCTCATTTTTTCCCCTGTTACTGTATTCTGACATTTTTTTAAACTTCCATGTTTTGAGAATTTCTTGGGTGTCTCTGGGAAGCTGTATTAATGTTCTAGTTTTGCAGTACATTTAGGCTGAGAAAACCAAGATAAATGTTTCTGACCTATATGTAAAAATGTGAACACATCTACTACATGGAGCCAGTTATATAGAAAAATATATTTCTACAGTTGCATGTTGTGCAAGGTAATTATTCTTCTCAGTCTTAGCCTGACATTGGTAAAAATGGAGGCTTATTGTCTTTCAATAAAGCTTCAGGCTTTCTTTTTTAATTCTAGATAGTTGTCAGACAGCTCTAGAACCATCGGTAGTACTACTGTTTAAAACAGTACATAACTCAGATCATCACAACAGTCACTTCCATCTACATCCAATAACAGCTCAATGGTTACTACGAGACAGTATAATTGTAGCCAAAGGGAAAAGCATTATCAATGATACCTCAACATAGAATATTATTACTTCCTCGACTGCTGTATTTTGTATACTTGACTAAAGCAGTAAAAGATTATTTCTTCAGGAGAGCAAAGAAAATGTAGCAAGTATCAGATTTTTCTCCCAAATCCTCCCTGGACAGGACCGTTATACATTACATAGGTGTATACTTAAAGGCACAACCTCAGTCCTCAACATACTAAAAATCAAAGTTTAGTCTTAAAATTAGCTGTACTTGTTTCAGAGGGTTGAGAAGTTTTGTTCTTTCAAAAATTAAATACAAGTCCAGTCCCAACAGCCTCCTTTTTAAATGTTTTTCTCACTTTTGCTTCTTTAACTTTATAGGTGAAAATTGAGACTCATTTGAAAAATGTAGGGTAGGTGTGAATTCTTTCCCATCAAGTTACACCTTGAAAGAAAGAGACTGGGAGACAGAGAGGGAAAAGAACGTAACTTAGCTGAAAATCCGAACCCCAGCCTTGCACTCACAGCCACTCAGTCAGGAGGGGAAACAAGTTAACTACACGGAGCAGTAGGGAGTAGGGTGACTGTTAGAACAGTCACCCACTTTGCGGTAGTGAAGAAGGCACGAGAAAGACCCTCAGGTTTGAGCGTATACTTTGAGGGCATGGAGATTCATCCAGTTACTGAGATGAAAAACAGTCCCCAGCAAATGTTTCCCCCAAACGTTGCTCCTATTTGCAGGGAGATACTTCCCTTTCAATTGCCCATCTGTAGGTGTTTTCCCTAAGTCAGAGCAGCTCCTTTCTTTCAGCAATAGGACATAGTTAGCATAGAGACTACTGATCTTAGTAACAATAATGGAAACTGAGAGAAAGGACAATAAATGAAACAATTCATTTGAAAACATTCACTTCCATAATTAATACAATGATGTCAATAACTGATATATTTAGCAAGATAAGATCTAACCTTGGATTATTTTAATCATATACTATATTAGTTTCAGCAACTACATATTTGAAAAATCAGTATTCATAGACCTTCTTCTCCTTTTTGGCAATCCTAATGCCTTTAACATCTTCACTATCTTCTGTCTGAAAAGCAATCTCATCTAAGAGACAAACAATACTTCTATATATTGGAAAAACAACTGTTTGGTTGATACTATGAGTTCTTTTACGTGTCTGTTCCCAAATTTTATTAACTGAAGACCAAGAAGTCGTGAGAAGAAATCCAGTCCACTTATTACAGCCCTGTACAGACTAGACATAGTAAATAAATTGCAAAAAAACCCAAGACCTGGAATTAGAAAACAATGATCCCAAAATTTCCTAATAAATAAACACATAAATAAAAGTATGAAATCAACAAATTATGTACTTCATACCAGGCTGTCCCACAGGACTGGTGAACCATGTAGACAAAAATTGCAGGCCAAACATCCTCATATGGACTGATATCAAAGTGGTATCTGAGGAAAAAAGTTTCAGCTTAGTAAGGACAAACACCTTTCCACATTCTTACTAAAATTAAGTGGAAACAACTAGGTAACTGTGTATTTGACAGCATTCATTTGTTTCTGAATACACACAGAAAACTGACTTCACAGGCTGTATTTTCCAGCAATTAAGTTAATATATTTCTCCTAAGGTCAGTGGAACTATGCCTATGGAATCATTTAGGTTGCAAACGACCCTTAAGATCATCGAGTTCAACCATTAGACTTTGACTTTGGTTAGTTAATAAAAACTTAACTCTTCAGTTAAGAATCCATTGCTTAAGGAACTACAACAACAACAAAAACAACAACAAATAATTCATTGTTCTACAGGAACGATGAAAGCTTTACAGGTATTCCTCAAATATTCCAGACTTTCCTCTCAGGAAATGTAAAGATGGTGTCTCTAACAATATATTCAGTGGCTTTTTTTACAATAATTTCTGTCACAAATTCAGTGAGATTTGCTGTAATTTCTGATAGAGAGAGAAAAAAAAGAAATCAACTTTTGCTAGCTAGTAGAAATTAAGCCCAAACGTCAAAAATTTAACACTGAATTTCTTATGTTTTATTAGCCGAGGACTTCTCCCTCTCCCAATATCAACATCTAGGCCTAAGATGAGGGACCTGTTCATCCTTCGATTATCAACTAACCCCTTTCCCTGCACCTGCTGTGCTGCAAGTCTTCCACTTACTTTCCACGGAACCCAGCTAAACATTGTGGGTATGCGGAATCCTGAACAGCACAGCAGGTGCAAGAGAGCTGAAGGTAGTTGAATTGCTTGGAAAATGGTTAAATGTATTCAGATTGCTTGAACTAAAGGACGTTAATATAATTTAGAACGAAACCTGTCATCTTTGCAAGTAAAAAATCATTTTTGCTGAGGAGGTGGGTTATATAATATCATCTAACAAAGCACAAGAAATTGTATTGCAAAGAATAAGCTTCTATTAGGGTGTAATCCTGCAAGACGCTAACACTATGGTTTTCAAGCAAACCACTTCAGCTTGTAACGAACTTGAACTGTAAGCAGCACCTGTTAAGCATTTTTTTTCACTCTTTGCTCACTCACAGCTACACGGCTCAATGCCTGACAGGAGTGAGCAAGCTCTGGAGATGAGGTTTACAAAGGGAAAATTCAGATTTTGTGACTCACTATCAGAGTGTGTTGATTTTAGACACCTGGTCACTACAGAAGAATTATTGTCCTGGGCCAGAAACAGTGATGAAAAAATTAGATAAGTCCTGGTGTTAGCATAGAGCGGGGACTGATAACGTTCATACAGAGGTACATATTCAGCATTCGGCCTACACTTGAGATCTGAAAGTAACTGAACTATTTCAAAGAAAGCCTAAAAGGCTGGATGGGTGGTAGTCCTCAAATTGAGGCCACAACTCTGAACTTTAGCACCTGGGATTTGTAACCCCCAATTATCTTCAGAAGTTGAGAAATCTGTATCCATTTTCCCCTCCTTCAAGAAACACAGGCAGATTCACAAAATAGCAAAAAACACACACCCATCCAATCAAACCCCAACACAACCCCCCTCACCCCCACAACCAAAACCCACAGAGCCCAAAAACATCTCAGGAACAAGCTGAACTTTTGTTCTATAACACATACAAAGGGGTGAGGTCATGCATTTGGTCTTAACTACTAATGTTCCAGCTCAGCCTCCACTCCAGGTCTGAGCTGTTGGTGACGTGGGACTATCAGAAAGAAAAGCTTATCTCTATAATACTTAGATACAAACTATTGCTTAAAGCAAGTGTAACTACCCATGCCTGAGGAAAATTATACCATTCTGAGTAGGTATTATTTTACTTCTTTGATAGATAAATTTTGTTTGTAGGACATTAAGCATCAGTAAGTATAAGAGAGCCAGAGATAAACCCCTATGATTGTGCTTCCTGCAAAACCTTCCACTACACGTAGGAGAAAAAAAAACCCAAACATATTTTTCACAGACTGATACAAGATGTAGCTGTCACTATATGAGAAAAACACTCACAGTTCAATTTCTTTATAAATATGTGGAGGCAGTGTACAGTGCATGAGGTTTTGCCACTCTTCTGCTGTACAAACACTGTGGTAGGATAGCTTTTCCATCGTTACACGGTAAATACACTCTGAATGGCGAATTCTGTGGTACATCTGAAAAAGGGAAGTCATTCATTAGTGTGAAATTTTAATAAAGGAGAAAACATTTCTTTCCTGTATTCAAGTACTTATTCTTAAAATAGACATCTGCTTTTGACTGCTCAACTTCACACCTAAGAAAAGCAACACATTATATGAAATTAAGTACTTCTGGAAATTAAGTACTTTTGGGCCTTCTATCACATTCTGCATCTACTCAGCCAGGTAAACTTCTATGGCTCTGCTGATTTTTCACTATGCCTGAGCTTTCCCAAGAAAAAGAATCAAAGTTCAGGAGCTAGAAGCAGAGCTCAGTCCCTTGCAATATGCTAACAGAAAAAAACCTGACAAAAGGGTCCAATCCATATTGTCTGCCACTGTATGAATTCAGCTATTAATCGCTGCAAATTAACTGCTACCTGTGCACAGTAAAAAGTACATGAGATGTTTACTGTACCTAAATTACTGTGCAATAACTGTGAAAAATCAGTACAGTTCATTACGGAGAGGTTCGGACAGCTATTGCAGACATAACATGGTTTGTAAACAAGTGAGGACACAACAATTTTACTAGTAAAAATAGTCCTCTGGAGCAGTACGCCCGGAGTGGTTAACATTCACCATCCATAAGGAGTGAGTGAGCTGACACACAACCGAATGACTGCATAGTCCCAAGTTTCATTTATACACAGGCATTTCTACTTGCCTTGAGTCATGCAAGATATATTTGAGTAACTGTTAGAAGAATTTGCTGCCCCAGTATACACACAGCATGATGCCAGTAAAATGGCTTAATGTAAATCACCCGGCTTAACTAGCATTGCATTGTATCTTGACATATTTCTTCGGCACTGTATTTTTATTGCATTTATTTCACTTTTATACTTATATAGTAATGATCATTAAATTGCTTATGCTTCCTGTGGGAATAGTAAATTTTGTGACACTAAAGGGTTTGAAAATAAAAATAGCTATCCACTCTTATCCAGAAGCATGGCATATAAATGTATTAATTGACATCTCTGAATATTATGCATATGGAATCAAGAGAATACATAACATCTCCATCCCCCAGTTAAACTTGTAAAATGTGTGAACTGAATTTATAAAAGTAGGTAAAATCATACTTTCTACTGGAAAAGAGAAGACAGACAGATATCATTCACATTTCAGAGCTTGCTCTCTCAGTTTAGCTACACAAAACTGATGTATCCAGAGTATAATTATTTCAGAAAGCATCAAATAAATCCCTACCATACTCTTAAAATACAGTTATTTAGCAAAGAATTCAGTGATTCTTGTCGCCTTGCTAATTCAACGAAACAGACTCATGAATCACTTCAAAAATCTGGAACACCAAAATCCTTAAATAGGATTCTAAGTCTCCCCATTATAACCAACAGCTTACAAAACTGTAAATAAAACTTACATTAGCACAGTGTAAGGCTAAAGCACAAAAGACTGCAAACATTTTAAAGTTGTTCTCATCAGTTTTAGAGAAGGCACTTCCACTTATTTTGTTCACCATCTGCACAACACCTATTACACTTCCTCGGCTTACAATAGGCATGCACAGGATATTTCTGGTTGTGTAGCCTGTGTAGAGGTCTACTTCTCTGGAGAGCCAGAAAAAAGCAAGGAAAAAAAAAAAAAAAAGAAGAGAGTTAATATTTTTAATATCTACTCCCTGATTCTCAGAAATGTTGATGTACAATATACTAAATAGCTTTTAAGCATATGAAATTAGTACCTGCAAGAAGTTCACCTCCAAAGCTCTCAAATATCTCCATCTACTGTGTCATAGTTAGAAAGAACTTTTTAATCCTTTAATCTCCATTTGCAAGATAAACAATGAATACTTCTTCAAATGTACAGACATCTTATTCCCAAAATTAAGAGAGTACATTCAGGTACTTAGGCATATTATTTGTTAGTGAACTTTTTTTTCTTCTCTGCTGAAACTGATCAAATTGCAGGGAGGCCCATAAAGGAAATTAACAACATGTCCATAACTGGTCAAGGTTCCATATCAGGAAAAATAACTAAACTTTTCTCCATTATATTTATGTCTGGTGAAAACTATACTTTTTATTTGTATCTTGTATCCCCAATGGCTAAAGCATTTAAATAGATATCTACAGGTTGTCTCCTCACCAGAGTATCACAGCTCCATTAATGCATCCTAATATGAAATATAGAGTAGCAAATTCAAGTAAAAGGTTTGGTGTGCTATCTTCTCCTCCCATGTATAACATCTTACCTGTTAAAGCGTGGATCTGCATAGGCATCAGGGATGTTAAGGACTTCTCCCGTTCTTGCCACTTGACCAGCTATTCCTTTTTCTATAGAAAATCTGCAGAAAATAAAGTTTTGTCTTAGCCACAATATGAACTATCTGGAAAAAACATTTTTCCAGTGGAGTCTGTCTTGGGCACAGCAATGGATATTTGTTCCCAACCAGCGTCATTTTGATGCTTAAAGGAGAAAAATCTCGCAAGGCTAGTAGTAAATAAAAAAATTTTAAAAGCACATGCTAAATAGGCACTTTCTGAAAACATGTAACTACATAGTTCAATACAAGAGATGCCATAATATGACCATTTTGGTGACAAAAATTCAGTCTTCAATAACCCTGGGGGTTATGCATAATAAACATGACATTTGTACAGAACTTGAGACTTATGTTTGCCTTTACAAGCTATTGATTCTATCACTGCTTTTACATATCCATTGAATCTTTAGACACATCATAGGCAATACAGAGCTTGTTTCTTGTAGGGGGCAGGGGGAGTTGGTAAAATAAACTTTGAAAAAGACCAGTGGAAATTTCACCTAAAGAAAGCTAAACACTACATGCATTTGCCATGTACACTTCAGAATAACTAGCCTGTTTCATCTCATGACATGCAAACAATGCCATGGTACTAACCACATCCCTTAATCGCCACAATAAATTTGAACACAACAAATGTATGCTGGAGTTGAATCACAAACTCTGCAAGTCTGTCTTGAGAGGAAATAATTTTCAGTTCTTCGACACAAAACAGTTATGACATACAGGCACAAAAGAATTTGTGGAGGAAAATAAGTAGAAAGGATCACACACGAAACATTTTCAAATCTAAATGTACCCAGGCAGTATCTTGCCCCCGCTGAAGTTAATGACAAAGCTGACAGCATTTCACTCTGCACATCTGATTTTAAGTTCATTTCTTCTTCTGCTTGTTATGATATGTGTACATCACACCCTCTTAAGGCTCCTTCCTGACAGCTGACTAAGTGTTAGTTTCTTACAGATACCTAAGTTGTACTTCTCCTCCAGTCTACAGCACCCATGAAATGGCTCACACCCTTGCATTCACAGTCAACATTTCAATAATTTTCATACAGAAAAGACAGAAAGATATAAGGTAGAAAAACAATTATCAAGGAGTACAAAAGTGTATGTTAAAGCAGGCCACCTTCTTTAATTTACACCACCTCCTTGCTTGTCAGTATGCAAATTGCACCAATTTTGACTCCTTCCATTCTCACTCACACAATGTAGTAAGTGGGAGTAAGTTTGTCTAAAGGAGTCTAAGTGAAGACACGAATCACATCTCGTATTGGCCAAGAACTTTGTAAGTATAAGGAGGAGATGAAAAAAATCTGAGAAAAATCTGAGTATTTTAACAGAATTTTAGTGCAGAATATTTAGTCATACATTTCTCTCTTTTTAGAAGCTGCAGGTTGAAAACCTGTCTTTGAAAATCTTGATCTGTATCTATTAAGGATTCCTAATTTTTGCAAAGTGAAAAATGTTATATTACTTTGTTGTTTTGCCTCCTCCATTTTAAAAAATGCACATATCTATAAAAATTACTTACTTGTGACAGGAAGAAGCAGAAATACTTCTGAAATAGAATACTTCTGATTTTTCTTCCGAAAAAAATCAATTTTAGGCAGAGAATTCTGTGAATTCATTACAAGCCCATATACATTTTCAAATTCACCACTTCAAGCGTATTTCATAATCACAATTATTTAAAAGTTTGAAAATATTCTAAATTCATATAAGAAAAAGTACAGCTATATTACTGGACTTGAAATCTTCAAAAGCAATGACCAGTCCATACTACATTCTACACATACCTAATCCATCCATATGTACAAATTGCGACTTCCTTGCTTTGGATGTGCTTGACTCGCACAAATTTCAATTTCTCTTGGGAACCCTCTTGGGAAAAAAAGTCCCATACTGGCAGACTACGGATTAGGTGCACCTTTACCTGCACCTTTACCTACCTCAGAACACCTCTGTTTTTTTCCCAACATGATTTCCAAAAGGACCGCCTCCGGAAGACGGCATTTCCAGGAGTGACGTTATAGCTTCAGAGACGTTGTTTCGATGGCACTGCAATGTCATTCCCAGAAGTACTACCTTCTGGAGGCGGGTCCTGGTGGGAATGATATCACAGTATGACAAGTATTGTCAGGGTACCTGCAGATAGGCACAGAGACTGGGTAGTAAAATGCCTGCACATCCGTAGTTATAATGAAACTGCATTCTTCTGCTAGCTACTCTTACCTTATTTCTTTGGTCTTCTTGAAGACAGGTTTCCCATCATTTTCTTCTCCAATATCAAAAAGGTCTGAATACAGCTCCTTATTTTTGTGGTCAACCTGGAAGAGTGCACACCTATCTGCATTCACCAGGTTTTTTGCATATATCTATAGACAAAAAAAACAAAACTAGAGTTAACGGTCATGAGTTCAATTATCTTCAGTCATTTATCTGATAAAAACAGAAGTCCCTAAAAGACAGAAGTTTTGAGAATTTATCCAGTATGAAGATTTGTTTAAAAGAGCATTCACCTCCACCACAATCTTTTAGGATCCAATTCAAAATTAAAGTCTCTTATTCAATGTTGTTTTGTAAATTAGTGTTCTTCTCTTCGAGAAATATGGGAATACCTTTAGAAGCTTGAATGTTTGCTAAAAGAAAAAAATATTTTCCTGTTATACTGTTTTTCAACTACAAGGAATGCTTTTCAAAATGGTACCTCTCCTCCCTCTATGTTTAGATACTATTCAGTTTTAGTTCATTTTAAATAGATAGGATATAGCAAGACTTAAGGACATTTTCGGCATTTTGTCTTTATGTTCAATGCACATATACCGGTATTGAATATCCAGAGAAGAAAGACATAACAGAGAGCCTAGTGTTTGTCTCTAAAAAAAGATAAGGTGCCTGTACTATGTAAAAATTAACAAATAGGGAAGATTAGAGGTGTTATTATGGATTTCCCTATGCCCTAAAGGAAATTGCTGCACCTTCCTAATGCTAGGGACAGTTCTTGCACAAAAGCTGAGTTAGTAGCTCTACATGAACTAACCAAAGCCCACAAGGTAATACCCATAGTCAAGAAAGAACCAGCAACAGACTTGCACAGTCTCTATTACACTCTGAACCAGCTAGCTTTATCTTAGCAAAACTAACTGCCAGCCAGGACTGATTACAAGAACAGAATCTTGTCCTGGGAAGACAGCAGCTCTTCACTGAAATGTTTCTCACACATACAATAGACTTTCTGAGAACAAGAATCACTGTGTTAATTTAACATGCCATATAGTCTGGTTCAAGAACCTGCTCTATCTGGTTAAGATATGCCTCCTATGTTTCTTATCTGCCCAGAAAGTATAGTAACTGTATGGTAGAGCGTGATCTGATGGGGATCTCACTCAACTTTTTCAAATTGTATAGAATAGCCGGCTAGTCATTCATCCACAGACAGAGGCTGACTACCTCTTGGTGTGCAACGCATGCAGATGGCATGTCTCAAGAATGCTCAAGACATCCACAGGAATGAACTAACTTCCTCTCCCTCCTCCCCTCATCTTTCAAAAAAGAAAAATGAAAACCTAAAACATTTAATTTCATATTAATGTAAATAGACAAATGTTAGACCTTGGCAGTAAAAACCTATGAGAAGATAAATAATTTGTTGGGATACTAATCCTGTCTCATATGAACTGTGTAATGGGAACTACACAGAAACCATCTAGACCAACTCTACAAAGCCTTATTGTAGGGCCCTCCTGTACTAGCAGAACCTGTGGCTGGAAAGATTCTGAGGCTTTCTACTCCATTTGCTCCATGACAGCAGTAGAAAGGCAGGGAGACTGCAAGCTAAGGGGTAACTTTTGTGAGGTAACTCCACTTACAGCAATAAGAAGCTTAAACATCCCGACCACTCATACCATTTATTCCTTTGCTCAAAACAAAATGGATATATACTGTGCCAAAAATGACACGGGGTCCAGTAAATGCTTCTCTACATCTACTCAGAAACTGTATCAGATCTCTTTATAAAATCAGCAGCACACTGTTGATTTTATACAATTACATTTGTGTTCTAATGCATATGACTCAATAACTTACCTCAGTCACGACTCACGCTTTTCAAAAACAACGGATCAAACGATACTAATTGAGAGTAGTAGTTAACCGCGATGAGAAAGTCTTACTTCTCTAAAGCCCAAATCCAGGCCAGCAGCTGAAGGAGAACATCAGTACAAAAGGTATGCTTTGCACTGTCATTAGGGACGCCAGGGACCAACTGCTGAGTATGTTACTTATAACTACTCTAGCATATTGTTTAAGAAGATCTGCAAGGCAACTTGAACTTCTGCTTTTCCTCCTTGCATCTATATCCAAAAACACCCTTATACCACTAACTTTGTTGAGGGATTTTAATTAAAAAATGAGAAGAATGCTAAAGTCTGTATTTTTTTCCTTATTATTATAGGAGTAAGTCAAGCTTTAAGTGCAATCACCGAAGGATGAAGTAGTGAGGTGAAAGTGAGTTCCACTCTTTTCTCACTGTGAGACACATAATAAGCCAATAATGATAAAAATCACACTCCCATAAAATGGCAATAAATGCGCAAACACGTAATTCAACTCACTGGCCCAAGAAACAGCCAACTGCTGCAGCTTACAAAGAAAGCTGAGGATGAAACATCTACGCAGGTTAAAATGCAGAACCACGATGCAGCCAAGTGTTGGAAAAGAAGATGAAAGAGTAAGCGTATTTTACTGCCAATTCTGTTTTGCACCAGACCTCTATTCATAGGGAAGAATATCAATATTTGTTCTCAATGCCATATGTTGTATTACACCAGTTCTTTCAAATGTTAAGCTATTTTTAAGCAGTTCATTTAAATTGGAAAAGTCAATGTTCAGAAATGTGTCCTATGTGCAGAATTCTTGACTGTGTACTAACTAGAATAAGACAAACACTGCAGAATATTTTCCATTACTAATTCAAGTTTCTAAATAAAACCACTTTAATATTGTTTGCATTCTACATTTGTTGTCTTTGAATAGTCTAGCTAAGAATATCACTTGGAAGATTGGAGCAAGCTTGGGAGTACTATTGGAGAGTAGTCTGTTGAATACACAAATTGAAACAATAGTATGACAGACCTAATTAAGATTTACGTTCAGGAAAGAGAATTGCAATAGGCAGTGGATGTGCCTCAAGTTAAAAGCATAAGTTGTGTATCAAAGAAGCAAAACATGCTATGAACAACCAGTCCATATGTATTTGTAATCACTATTCAGGAAATACTTCTGAGTTCAAAACTGATTCAGAAAATTATAATCTGTTTCTGATCTGTACTTTAATTCATTGATTAAGCAGTCTTAGTTATTTCAGTGGACTTGCCTTTAGTGGGTTTTATACCACCCTATCACTCTAGTTATGGGTGTAAATACTTTTGCAAAGCAAATGGGATGTTGTGTCCTGCACATCTCATTCAACAACTGGAACAGGTACTCTAGGAGTAATCTTTGATCTCTAGTCCTTCCTACAGACATTAACTTCTTCAGGAGTGTAGGATGTAACAAACTGAATTTAGGAAAGAGGAATCAATACAACAGGCTGAAATAAAAAGAAAACCAAAAGTCTTTCTGTTACAACTTTCAGACCTTCTGTAAAACACAACAGTAACTATTTAGTTCAGAGGCAGACACATTTCATTACTTACGAAAGCTGTGAAATGAGGTTGTTGAGAAAATAAAAAAATCAAGCTGACCTCTGCCATCTTCTTCCATGGAGTTGTTAATACTGTTTCTATTACATGTCCATTATAAACACCTCATATATTTCAATGATGTAATGTCTTACTTCAAGGAAAGGAGAATTAAGGACTTTATTAACCAAGACTAATAAACTTAGAAGTGAAAAAGACAACTTACCATTATATGTTCAAGTAGAGAATCTATTGCAACTATATTATCAAAGTATGTTCTGCAGAGAAAGAGAAGTCAGTAAATACTGGGGTTTAGTCAAACACTTCTCAAATGGCTGTTGTGGGCTCTTGCTTCCCAACCGCTTAAGCGTGGAGCCCAAATAGCTGAGGACAAACCTCTGCACCTTGAAAATCAATGACTGGCTTGCTATAGCACAAGGGAATTGAGAAATGGTCCTATCTCTGTTCCTTTACGCCGTTATTCTACAATGACAGAATTGTAGAATATTCTCTATAACATGTAGAATTTTCTCTGAAGAAAAGGAAAAGACTACCAAACATTGCCTACCATGGACTGAATAGGCCCCTGATGAGCAATACCAAGAATGTATCAAAATGCTTTGGTACCCTCTACACACTGAAAATTTTAAAAGGAGAAGCAAAAGCAAGCCGGAAGACAAAAAATTCTTCCTCCATTGCTGATACATATTATCAACATGCTTTCAAAATATCTCATTAGGTTTATGCATAGAGGACTATTTATTGAGAATTAATAAAAACTCTGTATTGTAACTAAATTCACATCATATTATCCAACCCTTAACACTATTTAAACACCAACAATTTATAAAACTCTTAATCAGTCTTCACTGTCAACCCAGGTGTAGCATGTTGAAGCTGCAGAAAAAAACTGATCTTGTGAATTAAAAAAAACAGGTATCTCTGTTTCACAGCAAAATGGTAACTGCCCAAGGACAGTCAAGAACATTGAAAGATAAAGGTCAAACTTATTAGTACAAGAAGTCTAAATCTTGCACTTGCCAAGTTTTAATAACCTTTGGATTACAATGTTCCCAGATAACAGAAAGACATTGTTCCATGGCCTTGAACATATATACAGCTCAGTTCTGTTTGGGTCTAGTGGAAAGGAAATATACAATACGCTAGTCTTACATTTTCAGGCACACAAAGAGGTGGAGCACTGCATACTATGCCCTTTCTAAAATGTTACAGAACATGTCCCAGTGACATTGCACAGTAACAATTTCCTTACTGAATAGGAAACCCTCTTCCCATGTAAGAAAAAGTACAGAGCATTTCTAAAAGGAAACTAATTATTTTCTTGCTAGTGCAAGCCTTTACCCACATGAAGTTCAGAAAGTTGTTATTAAATGATAACCCAATTTTGTGGCCCAAAACATATGGCTTCCTTTTTGTTAAAACAAAACAGTTCTAGCAGCTGATAATGCTGTATGCGAGTTATTTTCTTAGAGAAATACATATTAAATATTTGCAGTATTTATTGTTATTTTTACCTTAAAATTTTAAAATAATAACAAAGTTCTTTAAACCAATCTCAGTATTATCTACTGAGAATAAGATGCCAGTGCATAATTTTGGGCAGGTTATTCCAGAGTTCTCTGGTCAACTAGCACAGTACAGATGTTAGCAAAATAGAAGCACTCTGGAAAGTATCATAATGGTGCAAGACACTGCAGCAAGTGGGTAGCTCTGGCAAGGGAGTGATGAGAGTTCCCCTTAGGAGACACACTCTGAAATGAAGCTGAAATAAAATAAATAAAAAGGTCATCGCTAAGGAAAAACATCTGGATACAACCAGCTTGCCCTCCTTGCAAGGGGTAGATTCCTCCCTGCGGTGTATCACTCCCCATTCCAGCTGGGTCGACTCTGCTGCCTGCATTCCTGAGCAATGGCATAAGAATCTTGGACTTCCTCTAATCTCATCAGTTTCAGAACTGTTCATCAAGAACCACGGAAGTATTTGTAACAGCAAAAATCTGAGACATCTCATTTTTCCACAGTATCATCTTTGTGATGCACTTAGAAGTTCTTCAACCAACTAGTTTGATAAAATACTGTTAAGCACCCCAGACTCTGATTTACCAAATTACAACTGCACTTTGTCTTTTAATCCATTGGGTATCTCTACTATTTAAAGTTATTAATAGCAGCAACAAAGAAAAGGGATGAAGGAAGAGCAGATCACTTAAAACACTAAATTGACTTTTCAAATCTAGGCCCAAGCTTTCATACTCTTACTGAGTTTTCAATTTAATCCTGAATTTATTGTGACAAGAAATTAGAAGAAAACATACTACATGCAGTTACCATCTTTGAAAATGAAAACAGAGCCTTCAGAAAATGCAGGGGAAGAACATTTGTGTGGCATCCCTGATTCTTCAAGGATATATACCTGAAGTATTTACAGTCTTGCATGTGTACATGTATACATACATGTCAAAAAAAAAAAAAAGGAGGGGAGGGGGGGGGGATTGAAACAGCCATGTTAGAAAAGCTCATCAAAATAAACTGATCATCTTATAGTACAAATCACACTTACTTGGATACATCAAGCAAGAAGTCATTCAGTTCAGTCTGCTTGGCAAGGCCCCGGCACACCTGGAAGCACAGATCATGTTACTGTTCGCTCCATGAGAACACTGAATTCGGAGGGAAACTGAAGTCACGCAGTCTACCCACTCACTGTGCATGAATGAAGGACCACTGCTAGTACATACACATGTGACAGCACTGTATAAAATTAAAAGCTGGATTTGTGTGCTGGGCTTCGATCTGAGCTATCTAGCTGCTGAGTTAAAACTGTCAAATGCAAGTAGCATCTTTCTTAAGACTCTTTGAAAGATATTCATTGTTACACTTGTTCATGCTGCCTCAAAGGCTGCCACTGCATGTGGTTGTGGAGTCAACACCACCTCCTCATCCAGATCCTCAGATCTTCTGAGAATGTCAAATATTTTGATTGCTTTCTTCCTTGCCATACTTTTACCACTTTTTTCCCAGGTTGCAGAGTATTATGTAGACGTAACTGAAGATCGACATCAGGCAAGTTTAAGTAAGCAGATGAGAGATGCTTAACTTGGGGATAAATCAGCACAGATATGATCACAAAAAATAGCATGCATACTGCATTTTAGAAACAAAGTGTCAGATGAAGCAAAGCTTAGAACTGTATTTTTTACTTCACCTAACTGCATACTCTATCTAAAGTACAACTGTACACCTGTATATTACCAGAGCACGCTGTGAGGTCAAAAAAAGAACACAAGCCTCTACTGTTTGTACCTTTTACACAACAAAATATGACTCAGAACTTCTAATAGTTCTCATCTGTGCAATGGAGATATAAAATAAATATGCGAAATATGACAGACTACATCCACAAAGCTGTACTCTTGCATATAATTAGGTAAATAGGTACCACTTCTTGATATGCACTCCTTCCTAAAGCCCAGCTGCAAGTCTGGTAGGTAGTTCCCAACACCAGATCAAAACTCTTGTATTCTTCTCATGCAAAAACCTGGGAAGGGCAAGCCTTCTGCTTAGCAGAAGGGAGGGAAATGACAAGGACCAATGGACATGCTTAAACTAAACTTTCCATACTTTGTTTTGTTAGGTGTGAAAGACTTCTCAGTTAAAGAGGAGTCATTGTTACAAACTGAAGCTACAACTGCATGCAAATGCAATTCTACTAGCGTACTGTAGCCTACGGCAGCTAATTCTGCCTGAATGTGCCAGGGTGAATGACCATCCCAAACAATGTCAGTGACTTCCAGCAGCAGGGTGACAAATAGAGTCTAGAAAAGCAGGAATCTTTGTGGGAGTCTTCTGCCAAGTGTATGAAAGACACCTTGAAAAAAACCCGAATGTCACAAACTTCCTCCTGTGAGTTGACAGAGGAACCTATTTCAGTGTCTCTGTGAGTTGACGGAGTATGTTAAGTTTCAGTGTTTCCACACTCTATTACCTGAAGTGAAAAAAAACATTAGGAAAGCTGATGGGTTTTGCTAGAGCAGCTTGCACTGAGTGGAGCTTCGTTAGGCACCCAACTAGGGACAGCGTTAAGCACCCTTAGTGGGAGTAGCTACAGGACCATGAAGCAGCTAGCAATGATGGCTCAAAGTAGGCTTAGCCAGCAACAACTAATAATCTGAAACTGAATATCAAAGCAGGAGGAAAGCAGCTACTTGGCCTAGCAGTGGCCTTCTTACAAGAAAAAAAAAAGCAAAGTTTTATAATTCTGATTTAACAATTATTTATCTACTTTGTTAAAGTTTCATTCATTTCCATCAGTAAAAATACTATTTGTTATTTGATCTACAGTTGCAAGCGAGTAAAACTAGCTCAATGAATACCAAAAATGTTAGCATACTTTTCCCTCAGGGAAGGCGCTTGAATCAATGTTTCAGTAGTGACCTCCACTTAAACTTGATCATAATCCATGTTCTAACTAACCAAGTTCTGGCAGAAGGATTACACAGTGCAAAAAATGAAGAACCGCCCACACTTACTTGTACTTGATGTATTGCTACTGAAGCCCATGCAAGATTTGCTGTTGCAACCTGAAACAAAAAGAGAAGAAACTCTGAAAACTGCACATCAGTTACGTGCTCATTCTCTCTGCCTAGCTGCTAAGTAAATTGACTGAGCTACTGTAGGCAGGCAGGCAGAAATAACTGTTGGGAAGACAGTCATTTTGTGAAAATCTCAGTTTACGCGTGCATGTTTCAATTTTAGTAAGGTACATTCAGTCACATGAGAACAACCTTCTTTTTTTGTATTAAAAAATGCTTACCAATGCCCTTCAGAAGCAGTATTGGTAACCCATCAGCTTGGAAACACAACATCAAAACAAACAACCTATAAGCTGGGTTTATACATTAAGTACGTTGCTGAGAGGCAGCTGCCATAGAAATAAAATATCCTTTATCATCTTTTGGGGGCTGTATCTCTTCAGCCACAGCTGTAAAAAGGCACGGTTTCGTTTACTACCATTTTGGTGGCAGAAAAAACAGACCTGATCCCTCTGCTGTGTTAAAACCAGTGTTTTAAGTATGACAGTTTTCAGGCAAGATTTCAAACAAACGTCATGTAAACTGAAGTTAACTAAGATGTGCTACCATGCATAATCTCCTGTCCTTGACACACAGGAGCTTTATAGGAACACATAGGACAGAAGTACAAGAGGTCGGCTGCTGCTGCATTCCCTCCCCTAAGGTACTTTTCTAATTTTTCTTTTGCCCTAAACAGAACACACTGTACACATTTCATGAAAAAACTGTTAATGGTATCCAAAGGCTTTCTGAAATCTAAAAATGAAAAGAATGCTTTAGAACTTTCAGAAAGTGACCTTAAAATATTTTTCATTTACTAATAAAACACTTTAATTTAGCAGCCAGTCTTTTCCAAGTAGAACATTCACGAACTTCAGCTACAGAAGGTATTTCATAAAACATAAAATATTCCTATCTACACAGAACAATGCATGTCTGAGACCTATCTGAACTGTAGACTGATTAATGTAAAAGGAAAACTTTAAAAAATAAATAGACTGTGTGTAAGCAGCAGAATTGATGAAGCCTGGTTTTGTTGAATGCCTGTTCTTTGTTGTGTGAGCAGGGACACTGGCACCACCATACTAATCCAGTCCCCTACCATGACCTCTACTTACTGGTGAAAAAATACCAGGTGTGACACTGAGGCTGAAGCAGCACCGATTGACCAACTCATACCCACGTATGAGCACCAGACATATGCTAGCCTACTGCGGTTACTGACACACAGAATAAATAATTGACAAATACTGCTGGGTTTGCCTTCCTTGGGAGGACTAGTTTTAATACCTCTTGTCTGTACATTTTCTTTTCACAAGAATAATTCCTGTTCACTGCAGCTAAACTGCTCCATGGTACACCTGGTACTACTATCGAAACAACAGACCTGGCTAGAACTCACCCCATTTTGTCCTAATCTCTGCGTTCAGGTGCCCTTGCCTGAGGAAGGATAGAGATAAATGGTACATTCATGTTAATGTGTAGATGGGACATAACAAGGACCCTCACCCAGATGCGAGAGCTAAGATGCACTTTTAACACCTTTAATATGGCGACAGTCTTTGAGACATCTGCTCCATTTTCAAATTTGTTTGTTCCTGGCTGAAAACTTGTAACTTTGGATTGACAAATGGACATGCCCTTTTCCTGGCAGACAGGCAGCTGAAAATGAGCCAGCGGTGTGCCCAGGTGGCCAAGGCAGCCAATGGCATCCTGGCCTGCATCAGGAACAGTGTGGCCCGCAGGAGTAGGGAAGGGATTGTCCCCCTGTACTTGTCACTGGCAGGGCCACATCTCAAATCCTGTGTTCAGTTTTGGGCTCCTCACCCCAAAAAGACATTGAGGTGCTGGGGCGGGTCCAGAGAAGGGCAATGAAGCTGGTGAAGGGCCTAGAGCACAAGTCCTGTGAGAAGCAGTTGAGGGAACTGGGGTTGTTTAGCCTGGAGAAGGCTAAGGGGAGACCTGTCATGGAAATGGGAAGATGGTTATGAATTGGAATATCTGCATGGGGAAGCATCAGAAGGAAAAAAAAGCAGGAGAGCTTTACAAATGGCACCTAGATTAGCAGGTCATCCAGGTACCAGCATATCTACAGAGTTTCTAAGGACATCTAGGTCAGGACACAAAGGACAGTGAGTAAATCTTGATGACTCAGAGAGGTGAGACAGAGTAGAGAAAAAAGATGTCAACTGCTAAAGGTTGAAGAAAAGGCTGACCCAAGACCAGCACATGGCTGTCAACCTAGCAAGAAAACAGGAGACATAAGGACTCGACAGCCAGCATCCCTCGTCCTCCCACTGCAAGGGATCCTGGAGAGACTATCTGGATATGTGCATCTCTGCGCATAAGTCTTGGAACCACCACCTGGACACACACATCTTGGTGCCTGAGAGCGTGTGGATGTAAGAATGTGAATGCAGATACCTTCCATCTCTTTGGCTTCAGCTTTGTTTTAAAACAAGACCATTTTCCCCTTCTGTGAGACCTAGCATTGAGCTAATGTTAATAAATTATGTTTTACAAT
>NW_010249616.1:33395-37515 GCF_000690775.1 Eurypyga helias
AACTAGAAAAGGAATAAAAAATATCTTTCCATACTGTAAAATAAAGCTTTACTGAAAAGTTAAAACTGAGATTCAGGGTAATTTGGCAGTGACCTTTTATATAAAGTGATTTAATTTTCTGACATTTGATTTACACTTATATTACTTCATTTACCTGCTCTGCATTAAGTTTTCTAACAGCTCTGTATTGAGTTTAAAATCAATGAAGAAATCTTGAACACAAGGTGAAATTCTTGATATGTCCCTGTATTTGTATATGTAAATTTTACCTCCTGTGACTGCAAATACAAATCACTACCTATTTTTTTTTTCAATAAGTAACATTCCATGAAAACAAAAAATCAAGTATGAACAAACTAAAACACACGAGTGAGACAAGAAGCTGGGGGGATGGGGTTTAAGAGCGGACCATTTTGGGGAAGCGGTGAAAGGCTGGGCACGAGCTCACCTCTTGGTGACTAAGATGGAAGGCTTCTTTGCCCCAGTGACGGTAAAGCTCCAGGATACCGATCAGATCACCAATTGCAGTGACAATTGGCAAACACAGGACAGATTGGATACGAGTCCCTGATTCCAGTCCAGTACCTTTGGGAAACCGCTCATCCTAGAAAATGTAAGCATAATCTGATAAAATGTAAATATCATAACATTAACATGAAAGATATACTGACATTTTCCTTCCCTCCCTTGGCTGATCGGGAAAATTATAAAAGTCACTAAAACTCATATATCTGCATAATTTACACACAGTACTAAAACATATACTAAAAAAATATAATTTAAAAGTCTCAGCAGTAATTTACATATACAGGTAACCTTACTGATGTAAAGCCAGAATTGCCTGTGGTATCAGACCCAGCTTTGGGTTGTTTTTATAACACATTTTCTTTAATCTCACAGGCAGCAAACCAGAACTTCACTGATAATGCTGGTTCAGATTAAGTAGAAATGCAAACAAACAACACTACCCCATCATTCCTCCCCTCTTTCACCCCCAGAAAACTCAAAGCATTTGTAATCATGAAGTGGTCTGCTCAGATTTCAGTGTTACCAAGCACACAGTAGTGCTTCCAAGAGAACAAAAATTGAAACCTAAAGCTAAGGCTTTAGGTTATAGTGTTATAAACCTCAACCAACTCGGAGGAGGAAAATGTGTTGCCAAAAAATTATGCATGAGAATGCAGGAGAATTATTATTATACATTACATAGGAGCATTATTATGCTCCTAAAATGTGCATTATTATAGGAGAATCTTTCTCCTTCCCTTGCTTATGCATCCTGAATAAACAGGTGCAAAATTTTGAAATAATTCTACCAACTGCTATAAAAGCCCCAAATTCTTAATTTTTTTACCTACATAGGAAATGCCCAAGGCTTTACAGCTTCAGTTCCCCATATGGGAAAAATCACAAAGACCTGCAAAACCACCCAAATGTTACAGCTAGTAAGGCAGTAACTAGCTGATGTGAAGTGTGTGAGACCTCCTTTGCTGCACATCAATCCTTCAGTATTTGGTTTGTACCAGATGGTCTCTGAAGGCTGAGCTTAGGCAAGACAGGCACTCCTTCAAGGCTGATACAAATCTTTCCCTTCTCATAAAAAAAACAGCAAGTACACTCTACCTTAATTACCAAGATGACAATCTATCTGAATGTCTAGGAACAAATGACAGACAAAAGAGAGTGGGAAGCACTGTGCAACTTGAGCCTCCTGCTTTTACTTTTTAATTCTGTCCTCCCCAAAAAAAGAGTTGGCAAGTCTATATGCAAACACTTTGCTTTCACTGTTGAGATGCTCCTAAATTCATGTGAAAGTAAACCATGTCATCAAAATAAGTATCTGTTTAGTCAGTAAACCACTGATAGAGTAAACCAACAAAAAAGTTCAAAACTCCTCTTCATTACTCCCCAAATTTTATTATGAATGGAAAATCAAAACATGCAACTCTCGTACACAAGGATATAATGATATTAATTGGAAATTATCGATAACAATTTAAGCCCTACATGTGACTGAAAAAAAACCTAACAACATAAAATCTTATAGTGAGGGTGTATAGAACACACTGACCATTATTACAGGGAAAGTGGCTTCTGTCTTTTGTTTTTGTGGTTCTCTTTAAATCTATTCACATTAGGCATTTGGTATTTTGTTTATAGCCCAAGCTTGCCCAATAAAGGTCACACATTTTTTAGGAAGTATTTTTTAAAACAGAGACAACAACATCCACTTTTGGCCACAGTATTCAAAGATTGTGACTCTGGATGGAACTCAAAAGGATAGAAAACACTGAAGAGATAAGAAAATTTAAATTTCCTTTCTCATAACCAGCTGATCATAAAGTGTTCTCAGTAAGTAGAGTTTAAATACCAGTTTCATACAATTGCAAAAATGTGACTAGAGGATTAATTTTTTTTAAAAAATTAAGAAGGACAGATATACAGAGTGCCAAGAATTATCAGAATATCACCTTAGGATTTTCTGAATCCTTTTATGGACAAATGCCTGAATTTTTATATCAGTTACATTAGTGTGTCTTTCATGGAGATCTCCTGATATTATAAAGTATTCTAGCTTTACATTAGTTTATGCAGAGATCAAAATCCTGCCTAATAATCAAAATTCTGATTAACATCTTTGTCAGCAAGCACCATGAATTACAATTAAATTGAACTTGAAGTCTTCTTGTTTGGGATTAGCACATTAAGTATTTCAAGACTAGGAGAACAGGAGTTTTGACAGAGTTTGTTTGGGTTTGGGTTTTTTTTTTCTCTCTCCAAGTGTCTATGGCACCATTACTTCCCTTATCTGACAAGCAAAAAAAAAGTTAAAAGTGAAAAAAAAAAAACCCTATCTTTAAACTTCAAAATAAATAACATATTCTGAAATTATTTCATCAAGCTAATCCAAACTCAAATTTATTTTCTAGGCATCAAGACAGATGTAAATTATAACATTATGTATTCATCTCAATAAACATTTCAGCATCAAAATATGAATTCAAAGAACATTCTGTAATCATCTCATTAAAAAAAATCTTTTTACCCCCAGAATATCTTCTACTAACAACGTTTTTCTGGATCTGGCTACATAAGCAGACACTGTAGTGCCATGTGCAATAGGCCCTGCAGGAATGAGCCGTGGTTGTCCTTCTTTAGCTCCTGGCGGTGTAAATACACACAGGCTCTAGGTAGAAGGAAAAAGAAGAAAGAATGCTATTAGAAAGCATGGTTACTTTTACAGAGTTACCGTGCTACCTATGCAGTGTAAAGAACTGAATAAAGCAGATAATGTAGAGAAACACAGCTTTTGATAATGAGAAGTAGTTGGATAAAACTCTGCTTAACTGCTTTGAAATCTTAGGAAATCCCACTCTAAAGTCACCATTCAATCAGTGGATAAAACTCTTCTGCTGAAGTCACTCATCACCTATATCAGGGTTGGATTGCTTTTACCTTGAACACACAGTAAAACACAAAGACTCACAGAGGAAAACACTACCTTGTAAGAGAAAGATTTTTTTTTCCAGGATGCACTCATTTATTTCAATAGAAAATACTCAAAAAGTAGAGATAATCTTTAAATTTCTTGTTTATCTCATCCCAAGGAAAGGTAATTTCAAAGTTATCCTCACACTCTATTTCCTGAAATCCAAGTGACTGCATTTGTTCCCTGTACTAGAAGACACATCTCCTACTTGCTGCCTACCTAAAACTGTCTCATTTGTTGAAAAGTTAGGTATGAAAACAATCACATCATGAAACTCATTGAGAAACATCTGATAATTGTTCTGTAACAAAAGTATTAAAAAAGTAAACATGACCAGAATGAAGAGGATTGCAAATATTATTTTACAAAAAGAAAATTAAACACAAATGTAAAGGTCAAACCTGTAAGCCCTTCTGTATGCCAAACACTCTTTAAAATTCCATACATTTCTGGATGAAATATAAACTTTATGGAAGAGTAGAATGCTGGAAAACAATATCCCTATCACAGTGTCTTTAAAATTTGCCTTTATTTTTCCCCTCAGACAACCTGGAAAACAGCAGTCTGTTTATGACAACTGATTTTAAAGTCACAAAACCACAAAAACACCCCTGTCTCCAATGCAATCAG
>NW_010249616.1:37525-42934 GCF_000690775.1 Eurypyga helias
TTCATTTTACAAGGAAAAAGTTTCATCTTCTGTTTCATTTTGCTACCTTCATTTCATTACATCCATCAATTCGTCTCCCAATGCTACAGAATCCCTGAGACTCTCGGAGTTTGACAGCATTAATCCCTGTCACACCCTATTAAAGGGACCTATTACTCTTTAAAGACAAAGGGAATTTAGGCACATGAAGAATAAATGACATGACAAAGGTTACACAAAATGTTAGAACAGCAGGGATCAAATCTGTTATTCCAAGACTTCAGCTTAATGTCCTAATCTCTTGAGCCATCCCTCCTTACACATTCTTAATTTTAACAGAAGTAAAACACCACCTCAGAGACCTACCCTTCTGTTGGCAAACTGTGTTTTCTTATTTACTAGAATCAGTGGGCGAATTCATTTCACTAATACCTTTGTAAGACCAGGAGCATTTATAAAGAGCCCCTCTAGTAACTCACTCAATTGCTAAATGGCTGCATTATTTTAAATTATGAATTTAAAGCATATGACCTAAGATGAAACGTTTTAGCAAAGATCCTTGGTAGGAAAATAGATGTTTTTTTCTTTTCATTTACATATATAGTATCACTGATAGATGATAGTGGCACCACACAATGTATTACTAATGTTCCTGGTAAGAACAGCCACGTGTTGTGACGCTCGTTTGTGCTGATTAATTTTACTATCAGACCTTGCTTTCATTAAAGCTGCAATGAGGGTCAATCACCCAAGATTCTACAGCATCAACAGTTACGATCATTAATATTAACTACATCCAATCTGTCTCCTACATTTATCATTCATAAATGTTTCTGTAACAGTCAACAAATGCAGAGGCACAGGTACTCCAGATTCCAGTAGCTCGACCGTAGCATTGCCTTGGAAGGCTGAAAAAAGAATTTTGAGCTCATTCAAATAAGACTTCAGCTTAGGCTTAGAAGTAAACAGGGAGCTGTGCATTGGAATTGTTATTATTTAAATATTATGCCATTATATGCATACTTAAATCCCTGCACCAAAAAAACCCAACAGAAAACCTAATTTAAAAAAAAAAAATATCTCTGGGTCCGATTCATTACTGAAATTAAGTGAAATCTAGGCACTATGAAATCAATAGCATTTCTGTTATTTTGCTCTCCTGAACCTGTGACGTCAGTATCACTACTGCACCTGACTACATCACAGTCTCTAACTAAACATTATTGTAACTCCCCTCTAAGTTAGGTGCTAATGGCTAACCTCACTTTATATATGGAAACTACGATAAAAATTTTGTATTAATACAGTTATTTTCAGTGAGGCTCCCATTACCATTTGAGTACAAGCTTCACAGCTCGGCCCATAACTTACAGAATGACTTGCTCTATGACTCAGAGCTAGAGCGAGCCAAAGAGATCACAAGAAAACTCAGGTGTGAAAGAAAGGAGACAGACTTCAGAGACCGATAGTTTTCATTTTGTGCCCTGTGAGACCAGGTAAATTACTAAACAGGGGTAATTTTCTAGCACAGAATATTAAAAGTACATCTTGCATGTGAAAATTCAGCATCTACTATCAGCTGTAGAACACGAAGTGATGATATGAGAGGCATCCTCTCATAATTTCTTTATTCTGCAAACATGCTATGCACATTATAATAAACAGTTCCAAAAATAACACACTGAAATGTTTGAAACTAAGGAGATGCACTATAATGCACCACATGTAGGTAATCCTGCAGCAATGAAGGTACCTTAGCTGTAATGGATTAACGGCATTGTGGAAGAAGAAAGTTGAACTTTATGCTGAAGGGAATACAGTCAGTCAAAGAAAAGTACAGAATTCATAGCCAAAACAAGAGAGAAGGCTGTCCAAGAAGAATCAGTAGGCCAATGGTTAGGGCCAATTTAGTGAGTTCAAAAGAAAGACACTCAAGATTCTGAAAAAAACCAGTAACTGAGTATGTGTCTTGTTCTTAAGCAGTCAGGCAAGTCTCTAAAAAGTTCAGCAAGGTAAGGAAGAGAGTTTTCCATCCAGTTATTCATTTGCTAATATTGTGACACAGATAAAAATTAAACTACCTTAAAAGAAAAAAATAGAGCTGCCACATAATATTTTAGCTCTGCCAGGTAATTTCAGCATATTTATTTCATATGTCTAATGCAGCTAGAAAGAAAGATGCTTCTTCCATGGAGTAGCTCTACTGAACATGCACAGTATTTTATTCCATATTGATGTCATTCATTATGGTACAAGTGCATGAAATCTTGAAATTTTCTGTTTATTCTGATCGCAAACCTCAACTTCATTCTTCAAAGCCATTTATAGTTTAAAGAATGGCCTTTAAAGAGTGGCCTTAAGCAGTGAAAGACACTGGAAAAGTCAGAATGTTTATCTTCCATATGAATTACAAGAATGTGCTACAAATAAAAAGCAACACACAGGCCCAAAACAACAAAGCCCATTAAATCAGAACATCGAATCTGCCAGAAAAGGCCTCTCGATTTACCAGAATAAAAAGCTCCATTTATTCTACTTTCTCATAATATAATAAAGATAAATATAATTCTTATACTTAACTTGGCTTAGTTTCATGTTTTTGCATGTACTTAAGTAGAATAAAAAAAGAACATTTTACATAACAGATGTAAGAAAAGCACACCATGAGCTGTAAAAAAAGTAGATTATTCTAATAAAACTGAAGAAACCACAAGTTTACTATTTATTTAAATCAGTGTTCTGATGTAAAATACTATTTTAAAAAAAAGTAAAAGGTTTAGGATATAAAGGACACAGAAATACATATCTTCATAAATGTTTTGCCTGCCACACTATATATGCTTATAGGAAAATGATTTACTATTAAGAAAATTCTTTTATAGTAGGAACAGTAACAACATAATGTGTTCAATACTGAAAAGGTGATTTGTATTGCAGAGTTTTGCAAAATGTAGGAGATGTTTAAAGTCTCAATTATGTAGTGTAAGTAGTGGAATGAGTCAAATTAAATTAACAGGACACTGGAGACCAAAGTTGATCTCTCCAAAGATTAACACTTTTATTCGCACCATTCTTCTTACTTTTTAAGACACAGTTGGTTCTTTATGCCAAGATAGCAACGCGTGACACTTAGGAAATTATGTTATTTAAATTATGTGCACAAAATGTGCTTTTCCACTCTGGTCTCCTGAGTCATGCCCATAACTAAATATAAAACAACGCACAAGTCTTTCTCTTCTCAGCAACAGTCCCTCAAAACACAATACAAGGAGGAAAAAAAAAAGAGAAAAAAAAAGAGGAAAAAAAAAAAAAAGACAAAACCCACTTTCACCAGAAAATAATCGCTTCTTCTATACATACATATTTTTCTCCAGAACAGGCCTGGATCTTCAACAGACAGCAAACCATGCTGACATCATGAAGTGTTGCTAGCAGAAGTTGCTTTCTCCAGCCGTCTTTCCTGTGTCCTTGTGTAAGCATCAGCTTGGCTGGTAAACACCACTGTTGCTACCACCATGAAATACTGCTGTGAATAGGCATCAGTATATTGGAAAAAGCTCATGGACATTATTTTAGTTTCAGTTATAAAAGAGTTTTGCAGAAGCAATCTGCTTCTCATGGGAGATTACAAACCCCATTGCTAAGGGGTCAGTGATCAAAAAGCTCTTCAAACTACCCAGACTACCCAGTAGGTTCTAAATTTGCCACTATTCCTCCTGACTCCATATGGGTAGAAAAGTATGACTGTGCAAGGACAGACCTCTACCTAGACATCAAACAACAACCCTTGATGTCCAAGGCCAAGGAACAATAGGTAACTGCATCCTGACCATGCAGCACTATTAAAAAGAAAGGCAAATTTTCTCATAACAATATGAGAGCTGCAATTAGTTCATAAGCTTCTACAATTCCACATTGACTTTATACATATGCCTAGTAAAGTTTCACAACTGTTGATACATTCCATATATGCTCAATTTAAATGTGAATGAGTTTAAACATTTAGTGCCAATTAACAACGTGGAAACTTCTCGAGGTCTGCTAACACAAAGTTAACAAAGCTTTTGAATCCTGGGAGCCATCAATGGCAAGGTCAGCCAAACAAAATCCAGTAAGAACAAAAAAGCTGTGCTCTGCTCTACTATGGCACGTTGCTGAAATAATCTCTGAGGCATCCCGCAGATACCGCCTTAAGGGAATTTCTGGATTTACCACTTTCCAAAACTCCCAGGTTTTTCATATCACCTACCCAGCTCACATTTCCTGCTTTTCCTTTTGCTTAAGACAATACCTATCAAATAAAATGTACTGTAGTAATAACAAAATCTGGGGCTCACCTACTTTCTTCTAACCATGAAACACTCCAATATGCTTTTAATTTGCAAGTGAGCATTCAAATCATCCTTCACCAGCTCAAAGGGTAATTAGAAATGTTCCCATGCAGACACTAGATGTATTGTGTACTGCTTCACATGTGAAGAAATGGAGAAATTTGGCCCTTTCAAATTAGTTGCATTTCCTCAGTGGGTTTGAGTATTTTACTTCAAAAACAGAGTAATAGTTTGCATTTCTGGTAATGATATCAAACAGTGATTTTTCAAAATAAGGACCTAGTGGATTTTCAACCACAAATTAAACAACGTACATTCAATAAAAAAGGAAATATGAGAATATAAAGACCCATCATTTCCAAAATACTATACTGATACCTCCTAATGCAATAAAAGGACAAGGCTGAGGGGACAGCAGGATGCCCGGTGCACTGCTCACACTATCTTTTGCTGCTATAACCACTTACAGTGAGAATGAAAGTCAGTATCAGGAGCAGATAAACATAAATAGCTCTTTACTGACATTGCATTGTTATTGCCTCTCTCCTGGCAAAAGTTAAGTAATAAAAGATATCTAGTATAGGCAGAACATTAGATATCTCTTCTGCTGATGAAGGAGGCAACCAAGATGGGAGAGTCACTCCGAGTTTGATAAACTACTAAAAGAGCAAACATTGGCTTGGAGAGCAAATCCTTCAGAAGCTTACAGGTTCACACACTCTGGTGTATGGCAGCCCACAGGATCTTGCAATTCCCTATTTTGATCTGTTTCCTCTCCTTCCAGAAACAGATAGAATCTCCTTACCTACATCACACTCAACTACTCTATTACCAATCTTTTTCCAACAAGTTCCATATGGTGACGGACTTCTTTCTTTAAATGTAGTTAGGCAGGTGAGCACTGAAGTCTGACACCAGAAATCCCCTGTACTTTGTTGGAACCTCACAGCACAAGAGGTGCTTCCTTTCCTTCCTTCTGTGACATGAGAGATTTTGTCCAGCTGTGCTCAAAATCTTCCAAATTATTCTTTCCCTCTTAATTCACTTTGATAAAGTCTCCGACCAGCAGGTCAAGAGAAGATTCTCCCCCTCTACTCTG
>NW_010249617.1:0-1277 GCF_000690775.1 Eurypyga helias
CAGAGGCAGCACGAGGAGGAAAGGGTGCGCACACGCGTGCAGAAAGAAGTGGAAGGGTCTTGTTCTGTTTCGATCGGCAGAGCTGACAGCTCTGTCTTGGGAAGGCAGCGCTGTAAACAGCGTTTCTTTCAAGCATCCCGGAGGAAAGACAAGTCGCCGGTGGGTCCACACTCTGGAAGATCCAGTGTGAACTAGCCAAGAGTGCAACAAGGGTCACTGATAATTCCAAGCAGATACTTAAATAGTAGGGGTTAAAGGGGCTGTGCATGGGTAAACTTTTGTCATTGGGCTATTTCTATGTGTGAGCTGAAGGAAGAGAATACTGGCATGAATTTCTGAAGGATTTACATGGCTTAGGTCGGAGGGGGTTGATTTAAAAGTGAATGGTGCATGTTGCACTTATTCATCATGTGACACAGGTAGTTCTGAATCACAGTTTATAGTCACCCAGTGGGTATAAATGTTGCTATAATGAATAACAGTTTTAAAGAAAACCTATAAGGAGAGTGGTATATTTTAAGGCACTTTGTTCATTCTGCCTCTGTTTTTAAAGCTTTTCTTCCAGTAGCCAAGACAGTTACTTTTCTTGGACAGTATACAATGCAATAATTGAAAAATTGTTGGAAAAGCTACTGTTGCTGTGTATAACACAACTCTTTTGTGATTTTTTAACCTTGAAGTGTCAAATCTGAGCAGATACTATTGAAAGCATCTGAACCACAACTCTGTAGGTTTTGGATCATGGCAAAGGTTTGATTCATTTTTAAAATTAGCACCAGGCCACATTGCTCTGTGCCCCTTGAATGTATGAAATGAACAATTTGCAAATACAAATTTGTCCAAATGTACATTGCTAAAGTATCAAACCTCCTATTAATTAATCTTTGCTTATAAATAAGCCAAACCATCCTTTGATGCTTTTTTTTTTTTTTTTTCTCCATGGTAGCATGCTCATGACCTCCACTGGGGGTGTGAGCGAACCTTTTGTTGTTTGTGGTTTTTGTCTGTACTGTTTCTATACAATCAAGGTCCTGTGAAAAGGAGGAAGAGGCAGCAGGAGGTAGGAACAAGCTGGGCTATTTTGGACCGATGTCCCATTAAAATGTTCTCTCTCTCCTTAACTCACTCCAAACTCCTATTCAGGCATACACTTTGTATCAGTCTTTAACCTGCACTAAAACCTGTAGGACACTGATACTTTGACATTGTTGGGAAAGAATTAAAGAATCAACCAGGGATGGCTAATATTTCTTGCCTTATTTTATTGCAGAACAGCA